>NC_053496.1:15737586-15952586 GCF_905171775.1 Rana temporaria
TGTCGCAGTCATGATAAAAATCGCAGATCGCCGCCATTACTAATAAAAAAATAATAATAAAAATGCCATAAAACTATCCCCTATTATGTAGATGCTATGGCCCAGATCCACGTAGCGCGGCGTAAGTCCGGCGTAGTGTATCTCAGATACACTACGCCGCTGTAACTTACAGCGGATTTCCCGTATCCACAAAGAATTTGCGCCGTAAGTTACGGCGGCGTAGTGTAAATGTGTCGTCGTAAGGGCGCGCAATTCAAATCACTAAGTTGTGGGCGTGTTTTATGTCAATACGTCTTGACCCCACGTAAAATTACGTTTTTTTTTTACGGCGCATGCGCCGTCCGTGGGGGTATCCCAGTGCGCATGCTCCAAATTAACCCGCAACAAGCCAATGCTTTCGACGTGAACGTAATTCTACGCAACCCCTATTCGCAAACGTTTTACGCAAACGACGGAAAATTTGACGCTGGCCCGACGTCCATACTTAACATTGGCTACGCCTCATATAGCAGGAGTAACTTTACGCCGGAAAAAGCCTTACGTAAACATCGTAAAAAAATGCGCCGGGCAGACGTACGTTTGAGAATCGGCGTATCTAGCTAATTTGCATACTCGACGCGGAAATCGACGGAAGCGCCACCTAGCGACCAGCGTAAATATGCACCTTAGATCCGACGGCGTACTAAGACGTACGTCAGTCGGATCTAGCCCACATTCAGGTGTATCTTGTTTTGTGGATACAAAACAAAGATACAACGGCGCATCGTAGAACTTACGCGGCGAATTAATAGATACGCCGCCGTAAGTTCTTTGTGGATCTGGCCCCTTAACTTTTGCGCAAACCAGTCAATAAACGCTTATTATCAAAAATATGTAGAAGAATACGGATCGGCCTAAACTGAGAAAAAAAATATTTTATATATTTTTTGGGGGATATTTATTATAGCAAAAAGAAAAAAAATATTGCTTTATTTTTAAAATTGTCACATAAGGCAGCGCGCCCCATTCACCAGAAGACACTGCGACGGAGGACGAGGAAGAAGACGACCACGGTGGAGAAAGAGGCAGAAGGGCTAGTTCCACATAGCAACAGCCCTTTCTGGTGAGTATAAAAAAGTATTTCAAGAAAAAAAATAAAAAATTAAGGTGGAACTCCACTTTAATTAAATCCACAACTGCTTTTTTTTACAACTAACATTGCTTTATATTAGCTCTTACAAAATTGACAAATGCAGAAATTTTGAATTTGGATGAAAGGTTTAGCATTTGATAGATAAAAAGTGCATTTTATATACCGTATTTATCGGCGTATACCGCGCACTATTTTGCCCTGAAAATCAGGGCAAAATCGTGGGTGCGCGATATACGCCGATACCCGCTTTCCCGCCACGAGTTTGATACTGCGCCGGCATATACCGAGCGCAGTACACTCGTGTATCTTCGGGCAGGCTCGGCGCCTCACACGCTGACGTCTGAGCGTACAGGACGTCAGCGCGAGAGTTGCCGAGCCTGCCCGAAAATACACGAGTGTACTGTGCTCGGTATATGTCGGCGCAGTATTCAAACTCGGCGCGGGAAATGAGCGGGGAGGACGCGAGGACGCCGCAGAAGGACGCCGGACCCGACGAAGAGGACACCCGAAGCCGCAGAAGGACGCCGGGACCCGACGAAGAGGACACCCGAAGCCGCAGAAGGACGCCGGACCCGACGAAGAGGTCACCCGAAACCGCAGAAGGACGCCGGACCCGACGAGGCCCGCCGATGGACGCCGCGCAAGACACCAAAACTGTAAGTACAAAAAAAAAGTTTTTTCCACAGGATTCACGGCAAGCACGATAAATACAGTACATCTATATAGATCAGACCAAAATGAGGGACAACTGAGGAGGAAAGGGGGGACAGAGGGACATTGTTCCAAATCAGGGACAGTCCTTCCAGTGGCATAGCGTGAATTGTCAGCGCCTGGGGCGAGGCAAATATTTTGCACCCCCCCCCCCCCGACCCGTGGACTTACCTATTTTCAGCTAGCTCCTATCTGGTCACATGATCCACTGTGTGAGACAGCGGTGGCTGTAGGGAAGAGGAGAGTGTGCTTGATAATGACTGGTAAAGCCTGGAGTGGTGACATCATGCATATGTTCTTATGTTCCATCTGTTGTTGGTGCTCCCTCCTCTCCACACTCGTGACAGCACCCCTTTAAATTTTTGCGCCTGGGGCGGTGGCCCCCCTCGCACCCCCCAACGCTACGCCACTGAGTCCCTCCAAATCAGGGACAGTTGGGAGCTATGTGACAGTGTTACTCTTTAGAGGGTTAAATGGAGAAACAGAGGGAAAACATGAAGATCAGTCTATAGCAGTGTTCCAGGAGTCACTTGAACAGTATAGAGCAGGGCTGGTTGAGAAATTAAGAAGTGCCAGAAAATGTATATCAGAAGATGAGGACAACACTCTTGACAGTATACAACCTTTGTAACAGATTGCCACTCGTAATGATGGTAGCAGATGGCGAGCTATGATACATCTACATCTATGATACATCTACAGTGACTTGAAAAAGTATTCATACCCCTTGAAATTTTCCACATTTTGTCATCTTACAACCAAAAATGTAAATGTTTTTTATTGGGATTTGATGTGATAGACCAACACAAAGTGTCACATAATTGTGAAGTGGAAGGAAAATGATAAATGTTTACAATATTTTCTACAAATAAATATGTGAAAGGTGTGGGGGGTACATTTGTATGGCGCCCCCCGGAGTCAATACTTTGTAGAACAGCCTTTTACTGCAATTACAGCTGCAAGTATTTTTGAGGATGTGTCTACCAGCTTTGCACATCTAGAGAGGGACATTTCTGCCCATTCTTCTTCTTTGTAAAATATCTCAAGCTCTGTCAGATTGGATGGAGAGCGTCTGTGATCAACAATTTTCAAGTCTTGCCACAGATTCTCAATGTGATTTAGGTCTGGACTGTGACTGGGTCATCCTAACACATGAATATGCTTTGATGTAAACCATTCCATTGTAGCTCTGGCTGTATGTTTAGGGTCGTTGTTCTGCTGGAAGGTGAACCTCCGCCCCAGTCTCAAGTCTTTTGTAGACTCGTAACAGGGTTTCTTCTAAGATTGCCCTGTATTTGGCTCCATTCATCTTCCCATCAACTCTGATCTGCTTCCCTGTCCCTGCTGAAGAAAAACATCCCCACCACATGATGCTGCCACCACCATGTTTCACAGTGGGGATGGTGTGTTCAGGGTGATGAGCAGTGTTAATTTTCCGCCACACAAAGCGTTTTGCTTTTAGGCCAAAAAGTTAGATTTTGGTCTCATCTGACCAGAGCACCTTCTTCCACATGTGTCCCCCACATGGCTTCTCTCAAACTGCAAACTGGACTTCTTATGTCTTTCTTTCACCAATGTCTTTCTTCTTGTCACTCTTCCATAAAGGGCAGATTTGTGGAGAGACCACTAATAGTTGTCCTGTGGACAGATTCTCCCACCTGAGCTGTGGATCTCTGCAGCTCCTCCAGAGTTACCATGGACCTCTTGGCTGCTTCTCTGATGAATGTTCTCCTTGCCCGGCCCGGTCAGTTTAGATGGACGGCCATGTCTTGGTAGGTTTTCAGTTGTGCCATACTCTTTCCATTTTCTGATGATGGATTGAACAGAGCTCAGTGAGATGTTCCAAGCTTGGGATTTTTTTTTATAACCTAACCCTGCTTTATACTTCTCCACAACTTTATCCCTGACCTGTCTGGTGTGTTTCTTGGCCTTCATGATGCTGTTTGTTCATTAAGGTTCTCTAACAAACCTCTGAGGGCTTCACAGAACAATTGAATTTATACCGAGATTAAATGTAACACAGGTGGACTCTATTTAGTAATTGGGTGGCTTCTGATAGCAATTTGTTCCACTAGATTTTAGTTAGGGGTATCAGAGTAAAGGGGGCTGAATACAAATGCACGCCACACTTTTCACATATTGTTTTGTAAAAAAAATTGAAAACCATTTATCATTTTCCTTCCACTTCACATTTATGTGCCACTTTGTGTTGGTCCATCACATAAAATACATTTAAGTTTTTTGGTTGTGACATGACAAAATGTGGAAAATTTCAAGGGGTATGATTACTTTTTCAAGGCACTGTAAGGGTCTCAGCATTGCTGCCTATAGAGCCTCTGTTCTGATCACACGATTTCTGCTTTTATCAAACCTGAACATATGGCAAAGTTCCTTTTAATATTTACAGTAGTTATCGGTTTTCTTAAAATAAATTTGCAGCTGGCAGTTTTCCCTCTGAAATCAAACTCTTGAAAAGCACAATAATAAAAAAAAAAAAAGGTCCCGTAGCTCTTCTAGGACTTGTTCACACTGCTGCCCCCTCCTGGCAAAGTTTGGGTATTTAAAAGGCAGTTGCATTGGAAATTTGGCTTCCTATCACTGGTATAGTACAGATCTAATCACTATAGTAGCCAAAAGTACAACCCCTGAATAAGGGAGCAGCATAAGGCAGGTCTGTAGATGTCATATTTAGTTTTGGGGCCAGATTCTCAGTGGAGATACGACGGCGTATCTCCAGATATGCCGTTGTATCTTTGCGTTGTGCCGTCGTATCTATGCGCCTGATTCATAGAGTCAGTTACGCATAGATATCCGTTAGATCCAACAGGCGTAAGTCTCTTACGCCGTTGGATCGTAACTGCATTTTTACGCTGGCCGCTAGGGGCGTGTACGCTGATTTACGCGCCCAAATATGTAAATTAGCTAGATACGCGAATTCCCTAACGTACCCACGGCCGACGCAGTAAAGTTACGCCGTTTACGTTAGGCTTTTCCCGGCGTATAGTTAGCCCTGCTATATGGTGGGGTAAGTGCGGCGTAACAATGTTAAGTATGGCCGTCGTTCCCGCGTCGAAATTTGAAAAAGTTACGTCGTTTGCGTAAGTTGTCCGTGAATGGGGCTGGACGTCATTTACGTTCACGTCAAAACCAATGACGTCCTTGCGGCGTACTTTGGAGCAATGCACACTGGGAAATTCCACGGAAAAAACTTCAATCACGTCGGGTCACAGAAGATTTACATAAAACACTCCCCCCCTTCCACATTTGAATTACGCGCGTTTACGCCGGCCCCATTTACGCTACGCCGCCGCAACTTACGGAGCAAGTGCTTTGTGAATACTGCACTTGCTCCTGTAAGTTGCGTCGGCATAGCGTAAATACGCTACGCTGCGCCGCCGTAACTATGCGCGCCCCTACCTAGCCCAGTGATAATAGCGCGTGTCATGTGACCATTACATGATAACTCTTCTTAGCGGCATTCTTTAAAGCAGGGGTTCACCCTAAAAAAAAATTCTAACATTACATCCAGCATACTAACGACATGTAAAGTATGCTGGTATTTTTTATAGGATGTGAATTTCACCAGACGTCAATCAGCTAAGCTTTCAATAGGAACGCCCAGTCCCGCGGGAATCAGAAGCCGGAAGCCTGGGCGAAAATAACAATTAAACGGTATGTACGGAGAAAAAAAAAAAATACCAGCATACTTTACATATCGTTAGTATGCTGGATGTAATGTTAGAATTTTTTTTTAGGGTGAACCCCCGCTTTAACCACGTGTCCCCCGAGGATGTCATATGACGTCCTCGAGTTTGTGCGGTGATATCTGAATGATGGGTGCAGCTACAGGCATCATTCAGATATCACCGTCTTCAGCCGGCGATTCTCTGCACCATAAGTTCCGTCCCCCTCCCCCCGCCATCCGGTGCTTCTCCGGGCTCTCCCGTGCCATCGGGGGCCCGGAGAACGAATCGGCCGGCACTGGCTGGGAAGCATAGAGATGACTGGTGACCAGATGGTCACCAGTCATCTCTATGACCGTCGGAGGCCCGGGCGCGACGTTACACACACACACAGCTCCCGGTTCTCGCTCTGTAACGAGCGATCGCGGGTGCCCGGCGGTGATCACGCGCGTCGGCACCAGGGAATGTTCCGATACTTGGCAGACTGCCCGGATTTTTTCTTCCTTTCGTTTGATGGCTGAGAACAGAGAGAATTTTCTGCATAGAAAGATCGGTAAATACTTTGTCAAGATTGCAACAGGGGAAAAAAATTGCGATAACGATTAACTGTGCAGCTCTAATGTCCAGAGTGCTAGAAAAATAGATTTTTGATTTCCCCGGAGATAGGCTTTAAAGGAGAAGTCCAGCCTGAGCTTGTTACAGGAGTGCAATTTGTTTTGCGCTCCTGTGACCAGTTTTTAGTGGAGAGCGAACTGAAGTACGCTCTCTGCTGACATCACTGGAATCAGTCCAGGCACCGCGTCATCCTGACTTCCAAGTCTGGATCCGCCAGGTGCCTAGACTGATTTCAGTCTCAGCCTCTCAGCGAGCCGCTCCCCGCCTCCAGTGAGCGCAGGGGGCAGAGCAGAGAGCTGCTGATTGACAAAACCCTTCTGTGCGCAGCAGCCCCCCTAATACTTACCTGAGCCCCATCTCAATCCAGCGATCAGAGTTTCCGCTGTCTCCCTCCTAATTGGCTGAGACAGCAAACGGGAAACCATTGGCTCTTACTGCTGTCAAAATCATTGAGCCAATGAGAAGAGATAGGAGGCAGGGTCAAGCCACAGCTCCATGTCTGAATAGACACACGGGCTCTGGTGCCCCCCATAGCAAGCTAGTATTACTTTTATACCCCTTTCACACAGGGGTGCTTAAGCGCTAAAAATAGCACCTGAAAAGCGCATCTCAAGCCTCCCCAGCGTGAAGGCCTGAGTGCTTACACACCGGGGCGGTGCGCTTGCAGGGTGGGGGGAAAAAAAGTCCTGCAAGCGGCATCTTTGGGGCAGTGCGGGAGCGTTGTACAGTACAGTATATATTTATATGAACTATTATTGATTTCTATATTTGCATTATAGAGAATGTATATCTTCCCTTCCCCTGAGGAAGGAGATAAAGCAGACTCTGAAACGCGTTGGGTAAAGGATATCTCTTCTGTATTGTCAATCATGTTACAGTTGGTGCATTCTCTCAGTTGCTTATTGCCATATACATTGCATGTTACCATTTTAAATCCTGTGTTATTAATAAAAAAAAAATTCTACTCTACTTTACGATTGTTATACGAGTTCACGTGTCTTTATAGTCCAATTCCAAGGGGAAACATGTTTCTTGAACCTACCTGACGGGCCCCCCCCTCCTCTGAAAAAAAATCAAATGATATTTTTTCTAAAATGCAACAGCAGCGATGCCATGAAAGAAATTATACCCCCCACCGAACCAGACCCATTCAAGTGAATAGAGGTACGGAGGCAATGTCTGCACCCCCACAGTGAGCAATCAGTATGGATCGCTCACTGGCCCAGATTCAGGTAGAATTTGCCCCTTTTTTACGGAGGCACAGGGCAGCGTTTTTGCCCTGCGCCCCCGCAAATTATCTGCGCTGCGCGCGATTCACGGAGCAGTGGCTCCGTAAATTGCGTGTGCGCTCTTTAAAATTGCCCTGCGTAAGGGCGCCTAATGTAAATGATCCCGTAGGGGGCGGGAATCATTTAAATTAGGCGCGCTCCAGCGCCGAGCGTAGAGCGCATGCTCCGTCGGGAAACTTTCCCGACGTGCATTGCGGCAAATGACGTCGCAAGGACGTCGTTGGCTTCAAAGTGAACGTGAATGGCATCCAGCGCCATTCACGAATCACTTACGCAAACGACGTGAAATTCAAATTTCACGACGCGGGAACGGCGTGTATACTTTAGCATTGGCTGCCCCTACTATTAGAAGGGGCAGCCTTACGCTAAAGACGCCGTACGGAAACTCCGTACCTTGCGTACGCAGGGCCTGCGCAACATTGTGAATCGGTGTTAGTATGCAATTTGCATACTATACACTGAGCACAATGGGAGCGCCCCCTAGCGGTCATCGCAAGAATGCAGCCTAAAATCTGCCTGGCATAAGAGCCTTATGCCACGCAGATTTTAGGCTGCAGTCGGCGTTAATGTTCCTGAATCAGGAGCATTCGAAACGCCGGAGCAAGTCAGCAATTGCGCTGCGTAACCTATGGTTACGCAGGCGCAATTGCTTCTTGAATCTGGGCCACTGTGTCCATTCAGGACGGTAAGCCCCCATGTGCCCTCAGAAGCTGCTGGTTGGAGAGGAGTGAAAATGCAAGCACTGCGGGGAAAAGGGCGCACAGGGGTCCCAGGCAGCAGGGAGCAGAGACACTAGAACAGATCCCCCTGCAATAAGCAATAATACAGTACAGCCGGCTCATCTGCTTGGCAGGTGCCCAGGACCCCCTTATAAACTGATGAGGCCTGGACCCAGTACAGGAGAGCTAGCTGAACTGCCTTATCAGTGGCCCTGGATGGGAATATGGACAACTACCTCCCTACAGGACACAACAGGGACTGGCAAAAGAAAGCCAGAAGTGTAGCAGTGAACCGTTCAGCCAGAATCCCCAGGAGTGTAGTGTAGGGATCAGCAGATATCGTTTTTCGGTGCCGATACGATACCGATATTTTGGTCACCTCTCCTGCCGATAGCATGTGCCGATATTTTGTACATTTATAGCCAGATTCAGGTAGGGCGCCGCATCTTTAAGGCGGCGTATCATATTTACGCTACGCCGCCTTAAGTCAGAGAGGCAAGTGCTGTATTCACAAAGCACTTGCCTCCTAACTTACGGCGGTGTAGCGTAAATGGAGCCGGCGTAAGCGCGCCGAATTTAAATGAGGATGGGGGGGCGTGTTTTATGGAAATTATTGGTGACCCGACGTGATTGACGTTTTTTTTACGAACAGCGCATGCGCCGTCCGTGTACATTTTCCAGTGTGCATTGCTCCAAAGTACGCCGCAAGGACGTATTGGTTTTGACGTGAACATAAATTACATCCAGCCTCATTGACGGACGACTTACGCAAACGACGTAAAAATTTCAAATTTCGACGCGGGAACGACGGCCATACTTAACATTGGCTACGCCACCTAGGGGGCAGCTTTATCTTTACGCGACGTATCTCTTACGGAAACGGCGGATCTTTACTGCGACGGGCGCACGTACGTTCGTGAATCGGCGTATCTAGTCATTTACATATTCTACGCCGAACTCAACGGAAGCGCCACCTAGCGGCCAGCGGAAAAATTGAGCATACACTTAAACTTACGACGGCTTAGACTCCGAGTTACGTCGGCGTATCTACTGATACGCCGGCGTAACTATTTGTGAATCCGGCTATTAAACTTTTCAAAAATAACGACAATTTTATGCACAGATCTGGTATAAAAACTGAACAAGAAAACACTTGACTACAGGTAAGCCTATAACAGGACTTACCTGTACCTACCCTGGATATCCCCTAAACCTGCACAGTAGGAGATATCCCCTGTATCAGCATGTGCCGACATCATCAGCACTGTCATGCTGTTGCTTCAGTAAGGCCCCTTTCACACGGGGAAGTGGAGGTGGGGTGACGGTATAGCGGCGCGATTTTTAGCGGTGCGGTTTTAACCCCCGCTAGCGGCCGAAAAAGGGTTAATACCGCCCGCAATGGGCCTCTGTAGAGGCGCATTGCGGGCGGTATTACCGCGGTTTCCCATTGATTTCAATGGGAAGGAGCGGTAAACACGCCGCTCCTATATGCATAAGCTCATTATGCCTTTGTCTTGCAGGTATTTTTTTTTTGTTAAAGGGTTTACAACCACTTTAATGTTGTTATTGCTGGCTAGCACCTTGCTGTGGGTGGCTACTGGCTGGCCTGGCATCTTGCTGTGACTGGGTGGCTGCCCTCAGTGGCCTGGCACCTTGCTGTGGGCAGCTGCTGGCTGGCCTGTCACCTTACTGTGATTGGGTGGCTGCTGGCTGGCCTGGCACCTTGCTGTGGGCGGCTGCTGGCTTGTCAGCTTACTGTGATTGGGTAGCTGCTGGCTGGCCTGGCACCTTGCTGTGATTGGGAGGCTGCTGGCTGGCCTGGCACCTTGCTGTGGGTGGCTGCTGGCTGGCCTGTCACCTTGCTGTGATTGGGAGGCTGCTGGCTGGCCTGGCACCTTGCTGTGGGTGGCTGCTGGCTGGCCTGTCACCTTGCTGTGGGTGGGTGGCTGCTGGCTGGCCTCAGTGGCCTGGCACCTTAGTGTCGAGGCGAGGGAGGCCTGTCAGACTTAGAATGTTAGACCCAGTGCGCAGAGGTGTAATGACGGCGTGTACGTGTGCCGTGCGCCCCTGTGCACTGGGTCTGCAGGCTTTTGGGTCCCAAAAAGATGGCTGCGGCCCACAGAGACCAATAATCCGTAATATCTGTCTAGTTTGTTGCCGATACTGATATTTTGGAAAATGCAGATTTCGGCAGTCCTGATAATTGGTCGATCCCTATGGTACTGTATGCTTGAAATCTTCAGCCAGAGGTATCTCTTGAATGCAGAGGGACAGGCAGAGGGACAGGTAAACAATAAAGGACTCCAGGTGACAGGGTCATTTTAAATATATATTAATACAAGGTAGGTATCACCAACAGATAAAAAAAGACAGCCGTTTCTTAAAATCATAACCAAAGCTTTAAAACTGACAAATCCATTTCCATATTTGTATTATGTAGTCCTGCTGTGGTGTGCAGCTGGTGAATAAAAAATGGCTTCCATGGATTTGGATCACAAACCGCATATATTTGTGATGATACCGTGTGGCAACAGTTTAGGTAAGAGGTCAGCAGTCACATCGCTGAATGACTCTCCTGTACTAACAAGAAGAGACGTCCTACCGAAGGATTCCCCCGATCCTCTGATGGTTGGGCGGCAGCCCGAGCTGACCGTTGGGCCGCCAGTCCGATCTGACCGTTGGGATATTATTGCACTGACAGTATGTTGTTACAGTCACCGTCATCCTGAGTGTAATCCATGTGCCCATTGACAAGTTTATCTCCTGTAGCCCCAGGATGCGGAGGATTAGACCTCCCGCCTCTCTCCAGTAAACATACAAATATCTGATCTATTCTGGTGTCCAGGTGATCCTGTAAATATCTCATCCTCTGATCAATGTGCTTCATAAGATTCCTCTCCAGACGCTCCATGTGAGCGGACAGCACTTTCTCCAAAGCTGGGTCCAGCTTGTCTTCTCTGTAATAAAAAGTAAAAACATTTCAGACAAGTAAAAAAAAAAAAAACAAGCACTGAGCTACTAAGAACATCGAGCAAACCCGACAACAGCTGTATTTAGCGCTCCCAAAACGCCCTGCCCATTGAAATGAATGGGCAGTGCTTCCAAAACGCCTGAAAAGTGATTCGTAAGCGCCGCTTTTAACCCCTCCTTTAGGATTAAAAGCGTCCCGCCGGCAGCCGAAAAACACTGCTTAAAGCGGAGTTCCACCTAAAAATGGAACTTGCGCTTAACCCACTCCTTGACCTCTTACATGCCACATTTGGCATGTAATTTTTTGGGGGAGGGTAGTGGGGGCTTCAGGAGAAGTGGGACTTCCTGTCCCACTTCCTCTTTCCGCCGAGGGGCTGGTAAGGCGATTAGCTTAATCGTCTTATTGCAGCCCCTCCCTGTAGGCGAGCGCCTGTCCAATCGGATGGCGCAGCGCCGCTCGCACATGCGCAGTGCTGCTAGCGCATGCGCAGTGGGTGCCCAGCCGTGAAGCCAAAAGCTGTCACTGCCAGGTGCCCACACTAGGAATGAAGACGCCGGCCGGCAAGGGGGGCGAGGAGCGGAGCCCCGGCCGGCGCGTCGCTGGAACCGTGGAGCAGGTAAGTGTCTGTTTATTAAAAGCCAGCAGCTACACTTTTTGTAGCTGCTGACTTTTAATAAACTTAAAAACAGGCTGGAACACCCCTTTAAAGAGCGCTAAGACACCGCTAAAACGAGCACCGCTTTAGCGCCAACGTGGCCGCAAGCCCCAGTGTGAAAGGGGTCTTAGAACCACTTTAAAGTGGTTGTAAACCCAACCACACAACTTGAACCTACAGGTAAGCCTAGATTAATGCTTACCTGTAGGTGCAAGAAATATCTCCTCAATCTACAAGGTCTAGGAGATATCCACACCAATGACAGGTGCCGATGCAAACGGCGCAGGCGCACTGACCGTGCCGTTTGTCAATGGCATTATTGTAGATAATGCCATATTTCCGCGCATGCGCGGGACAGGCAGAGTGACGTCATCACCGCTCCGGCCAATCACAGCGCTGGAGCGGCGATAACAGGAAGAAGCGAAGAGGGGACATGGCGGCAGCGGTGGACGGGACGGAGGAGGACTACGGGGGCTTCCATGCTGTGCATACTAGCTCATCTTGCCTTTCTCTTGCAGGTTTTTTTTTTTTTTTTTTAATTACTTCCTCTTTAAAGCGGAGTTCCAACCAAAAATGACCATTGGGATTCTCGGGCACTGAGAGGGCCCCATGCCACTAGGGGGCCCCATCAGGGTTACCAGGCTCAATAAAACCAGGGACAGTATGTAAAAATCTGTGTTTTTTTACATCTGTCCCTGATATGTCCAAAACCGACATGCTTTTGATGTGAAAATCCTGAGATTTTAGCTGCCCGGCCTCTGCACTGCCTCCTGGCGTGGTGGCCATCTGTAAGCCGGGGGGCCCCATAATCTTCTATTGCCCGGGGGCCCCATGAGTTGTCAGTCCGCCCCTGAATGGAACTTCCGCTTTTCAGAATCCTCCCCCCCTTCGGTGTCACATTTGGCACCTTTCAGGGGGGAGGAGGGAGCAGATACCTGTGTAATACAGGTATCCCACTATCTACGCCACTTCCGGCGCCTTCTCCGCACCCCCCCCCCCACTGTCTTTTGGGAGAGACACAGGTCCCAAAAGACAGTAAGGACCAGTGGGGTCGCGCATGCGCAGTAGGGAACCAGGAAGTGAGGCCGCAAGGCTTCACTTCCTGACTCTCTTACCGAAGATAGTGGCGGCGGAACCCGAGAGCAGAGGGATAGATCGACTTCGGGTGCCGACATCTCAGGCGCCCTGGACAGGCAAGTGTCCTTATTTGTAGTTGCTGACTTTAACCACTTAAGGACCGCCTAACGGCGATATACGTTGGCAGAATGGCACCGCTGGGCGCGGCCCGGTCCGAATCTCCATGGCCCCGGGACTCGATCGCCGCTGGAGTCCCGCGATCGCTCCCTGGAGCTGAAGAAGGGGGAAAGCCGTGTGTAAACACAGCTTCCCCGTTCTTCACTGTGGCGCTGTCATCGATTGTGTGTTCCCTAATATAGGGACGCACAATCAATGACTTCAGACCTACAGCCACACCCCCCTACAGTTGTAAACACACATGAGGTCACACTTAAACCCTTCTGCGCCCCTTTGTGGTTAACTCCCAAACTGCAATTGTCATTTTCATAGTAAACAATGCAATTTAAATGCATTTTTTGCTGTGAAAATGACAATGGTCACAAAAATGTGTCAAAATTGTCCGAAGTGTCCGCCATAATGTCGCAGTCACGAAAAAAAATCGCTGATCGCCGTCATTAGTAGTAAAAAAAAAATTATTAATAAAAATGCAATAAAACTATCCCCTATTTTGTAAACGCTATAAATTTTGCGCAAAGCAATCGATAAACGCTTATTGCGATTTTTTTTACCAAAAATAGGTAAAAGAATACGTATCGGCCTAAACTGAGGGAAAAAAAATAATTTTTATATGTTTTTGGGATATTTATTACAGCAACAAGTGAAAAATATTGAATTTTTTTCAAAATTGTCGCTCTATTTTTGTTTATAGCGCAAAAAATAAAAACCGCAGAGGTGATCAAATACCACCAAAAGAAAGCTCTATTTGTGGTGAAAAAAGGACGCCAATTTTGTTTGGGAGCCACGTCGCACGACCGCGCAATTGTCAGTTAAAGAGACGCAGTGCCGAATCACAAAGAGTGGCCTGGTCTTTGGCCAGCAAAATGGTCCGGGGCTGAAGCGGTTAAACAGCGCTAAAACAAGCGCCACTTTAGCGCCAACGCGGCCGCAAGCCCCAGTGTGAAAGGGATCTTAGAACCACTTTAAGATTTGTCTTTTGAGTGTCTAAATGACCCACCTTGCCATGGAACACGACTTCCCTCCGCCGTCTCTATCAGCGTTTCTCTGCACAGTAAGATTTTGCAGGAGAGGTAGAATGGATTCAGGGGAGACGGCCTGACCCAGCTGGTTCTGCAGGAATGAAGACATCATAGACTTGACATCGGTGGGTGGAGCTTGATGGGAGGAGGAAGGACTCTGTGCAGCTTCCAGTCTTGTATCGGGAACCGTTTGGGCCAGTTGGGGAGTTTCTTCTTTTGGATCCTTTTTGTTCTGATGATACGCCTGAGGCTGGAAGCTGCCAAACAGCTGCAGTAAGTGAGACCCAAATGGAGCCTGATTCTGTAAACAAGAAATACATAAACTGAAGGGAACTGCAGACTCCGTGCACCTCCCAATCACAACAAGTTCACTGCAGTCACCACCATGCAAAGATCCGAGGGGGACATGCAAGGAAAAGAAAAAACAGCATTTTAGCTTGCACATGATTGGATCATAATCAGCAGAGCTTCCCCTCATTTCACATTTTCCCCTTCAGATCTACAGCGACTGCACTTCCAGGTGCACTTTGCACTTGTAGTTTTGCGCTTGTAGTGCAAAGTGGATTTGCCTTTCGTAAATGTATCGGTATGGCCTGTGGGACCCAGAAGGATGCGGGGTACTCCTGTTTCAGCTTCACCAATGACTCTTGTGTCTAGGGTCATCCTATGTCCACTAGGGGCATAGGATGACTGAGAAATCATATTTTGAATTACATGAGATGGGACAGTAATTCACAATGTATTGCAGGATATCTTGAAATATTACAGGTGGTTAATTAAGACCAACAGGTCAATAGGACAGTGATTCATTCAATGTGGGAACACTGGCTGTTATTGTGTTAATTAAGCCTGGCTCCTAAGATATTTCATGGGGCTATGCTAATTGACCCTGTATTGTGTGAACGTCTATTGATGATAATAGGTGATGTGACTTGGCACCCTCTAAAGGTCAGACGTCTGACTTATGTTTACTAAAGGAATGTGTATTGAATAGAAGGGGAAAAGAGCTGGAGTCATGAAGGCTGCCATGTCAGCTATAGTAATTAACTCATGTAGACCTGGCACCAGAAAGTCTGTCTAAGATGTGGATTGAGGGGGACTCGTTAGGGCCCATTGTGTGATGTTGTGGGTGGAGTGTGTCATTGTCCCTTTGGTTACTGCAGCATGCTTTCAACTGTATAAAAAGAGCCTAAGTTTACCATTAAAGTGTCATTCTGTTTGGAACCAGAGACAGAGCTGTGTGTCTCGTTTCTGGGGGAAATCCAATGGGTCATGTCTGCTGGATTGTGGAGTGTCGGAAGATGTCTTGGGTTGGTGGAATGGAATATCGTAACGGCGTTAACCCCTGACCGTTACAGTAAATAACCCCCATGGACTTAAAAAAAGCAGACACTCCAAGGTTGATTTTGGCCCCATTTCACACTTGTGTGACTTGTCCTGCGATTGGGACTGAAAAGTCGCAAGACAAGTCGTACCCCATGATTTCCACTCAGTACCATTTCACTCCCGCATGTCAGTCCCGATTTCAGAGACATCGGTGCGGATTTCTGTAAATCGCAGCCGAAATTGTAAAAAAGTAGTACAGAAACAATTATTTTTTTTTTAATTCATGCCGCAACGTCGCACAGATCAGGACGGTGCCATTGACTGCAATTGCCACCGATTTGACGTGTCAAATTGCATGTCAAAACGCTCCAGTATGAACCAGGGCAAAATCACGTCTCGGCAATGTAAAAGGGGCCTTACTAAAACTGGAGAGTACAAATCTGGTCCAGCTGTGCATTGTAGCTAATCAGCTTCTGACTTCAGCTTGTTCAATTAACCACTTAAGGACCGCCTCCTGCACATATACGTCGGCAGAATGGCACGGCTGGGCACAAGCACGTACCTGTACATCCTCTAAGTGCCCAACCGTGGGTCGTGGGCGCATGCCGTGGGTATGCGATACATACTAGCACATTATGCCTTTACTTTGCAGGAAAGAAAACAGAAAACAAAAAAAAAGCAGAGTTTACTTCCTTTTTAGCTGGTTCTCGACCGCCCCGCATTCATGCAGCTCTCGTTCTGGGAGGACATCATATGATGGCGTTCCAGAACAGCCACTCTCATAGGGGCGTGCAGCATGGCGGGCGCGCCATGTTACTAGGACACGGCGTGACCCCGATCTCTGTAAAGAGCCAAGTCCACAGCTCTTTAACCATGTGATCGGCGGTGTCCAATCACAGCCGGTCACATGTAAACACGGAGATGCCGGTAATCGACTCTCATCGCCTCACACTGATAGAGGGTGTGGCCAGGAGAGCCGATCAGCGGCATCTCCTCACAGGGGGACATCTAGGTGTGTAATCGGGGTACAGATCATCAGTGCCCCGATTACAGAATCGCAATTTAGTGTCGCCAATGAGTGCCCACCAGTTGCAGCAATCAGTGCCCACCACTGCCACCAACCAGCGCTCATTAGCAATGTCAGTCAGTGCCACCCATCAATGTCCATCACTGCTGTCGATCAACGCCTTTAAGTGTTGCCCATCAGTGCCACCCAATAATGCCCATCAGTACCGCCTATCAGTGCGGCATATTAGTGCCTCCTCTTCAGTGCCACCTAATCAATGCCCACCAGTTTAGCCTATCAGTGCCGCCTCATCAGCGCACAATCATAAAGGCGAAAAATTACACAGAATCGCCGGCCGAAAAAGATGATATTTGGATGATGCCTGCAGCCACAGATATCTCCACTCATAGTCCTTGACGTCACATGACTTACCTTGGGTGGCTGGTTAAAGGGATTGCAGCCCCCGTTAGCAGCACACGCATGCTCACCTTCTGCTGTGCTCGCACCATGTTCATGAGCTGCTCGGCTCCAGGTGACATTTTCCCGCCCATGCTGTCCATCATACTCTGCACACGCTCCAGATTAATGGACGTCCCCGTCACAGGTGGAGTCTGGGAGCTTCTCTGAGGGGCGGACCTCACTTGCACTGCGATCTCACCCACAAGGACACTTTGTTTTTCTCCAAGTGAAAGTAGCTGCAAAAAGGGGAAAAAGAAACATTCCCTATATCAGTGAAATAAAAAGAGAAGTAAATGTAATAATAAACTTCTGCATGGAAATTCTTAACCGCTTCCCGAACGGACTCCTGTACACATACGTCGGCAGAATGGCACAGCTGGGCAAAGCAACTTATATTTACGTCACTTTAAAATTCCCGCCGTGCGGGCGCGCACCCCATGCCCGCGAGCTCTGTGATCGTGGGACCCACGATCGGTCACAGGATCTGAAGAACGGGAAGAGGTGTGTTCCCCGTTCTTCACAGTGGCAATGTCACTGATCGTCTGTTCCCTGATATAGGACGCCAATTTTGTTTGGGAGCCACGTCGCACGACCGCGATATTGTCAGTTAAAGCGACGCAGTCCTGTATCGCAAAAACTGGCCAGGTCTTTTACCTGCATAATGGTCCGGGTCTTAAGTGGTTAAAGGGGTTGTAAAGGTAAAATATGTTTCTCTAAATAGCTTCCTTTACTTAGTGCCGTCCTCCTTCACTTACCTCATCCTTCCATTTTGCTTTTAAATGTCCTTATTTCTTCTGAGAAATCCTCACTTCCTGTTCTTCTGTCTGTAACTCACACAGATCCCGGTTCTCGCTCTGTCACAAGCGATTGCGGGTGCCAGTGACTTGTCGTTAAGGTTCCCCTATCCAGATGGTTCCTGCAAGAACTGCGCAGGCGCAATCCTCGCCAACGGAAATCTCCGAACCTCACCCAGCATCCAGACTCATTCCTTAACATCCCCGTGGATTGGAGGATGTTAAAAAAAAGAGGAGGCCGAGCAAATCGAGGACGTGAGGCCGACTGGCCACTTTCCTCAAATTCCACGTCGCCCTGGATGCCGGCAGAGGTTCGGAGATTTCCGTCGGCAAGGATTGCGCCTGCGCAGTCCTTACAGGAACCATCTGGATAGCCGGAACCATATTGGCAGATCACCGGCATTCATCGCGCCCCAACCGTGCACTCGCATCGGCTCCGGGGACATGCCCGCCCCTAGTGGACAAAAGGCAAAGTGACTCAACACAACGTTGTTTCGCCCAGCCGTGCCATTCTGACGCAGTAAAACTGCGGCGGCTGGTCGGCAAGTGGTTAAAGGTCACAGCCCCCCACCCATACCAACCCCTCCCTTAATGAATCTTGGTGTTGTTCTCCCTGCAGGCTCCTGTCTTTTTGTTTTATATTTGTTGCATCTGTACATGGCTCCCCCCCCCCCACAGCTGAATTATCCATTCACAGAGACCTGTGAATGGAGAGACTACAAGTCCCATCCATCATTTTGTTTATATGTGAATTCATCATTCATGTCATTTAATTGCTGACATCAAATTATGTTCACATTGATATAGACCCAATTATTTCACAAGCAGCGCAGCTTACATCCATTTTTAATTTACCCTCTGTTTATCTGACAAATTTTTGCTGCGGCAGCTAAATTACGTTTTTTCATTATTAGATATCACATCACTAATAATAGATCCCAGAGACCAGCGCTGTATTATTTCATACACACTACAAGTCCCATCCGCCACCACGAGAGGGGCTGGAATTTCTCAATGGAACATACTGTAAGTGCAGCGGCATCTCCATGTGTGCAGTCCATTGAGACTTCCCCAAGCCCTGTCACCTTGGTATGGACCTGAGCTGGATGATTATTATTATTATTTTTTTTTTTAAATCAGTGCGGGTGCATTTATTAGATTTTTTTTGCAAAAGCTGGAATATTAATTAAAGGGGTTGTAAAGGTAACATTTCTTTCCCTAAATATCTTCCTTTACCTTAGTGCAGTCCTCCTTCACTTACCTCATCCTTCCATTTTGCTTTTAAATGTCCTTATTTCTTCTGAGAAATCCTCACTTCCTGTTCTTCTGTCTGTAACTCCACACAGTAATGCAAGGCTTTCTCCCTGGTGTGGAGTGTCGTGCTCGCCTCCTCCCTTGGACTACAGGAGAGTCAGGACGCTCTCTACGTTGCAGATAGAGAAAGGAGCTGTGTGTTAGTGGGCGTCCTGACTCTCCTGTAGTCCAAGAGAGGGGGCGAGCACGACACTCCACACATGGGAGAAAGCCTCGCATTACTGTGTGGAGTTACAGACAGAAGAACAGGAAGTGAGGATTTCTCAGAAGAAATAAGGACATTTAAAAGCAAAATGGAAGGATGAGGTAAGTGAAGGAGGACTGCACTAAGGTAAAGGAAGCTATTTAGAGGGAAAAAAAAAATTACCGTTACAACCACTTTAAGCCTGGGTTTGCACTATTGCACCCTGAAAGTCGCGCATTTTTGCTGCAAAATTTCATGCGACTTGAAGCAATGCCTGTGTATTCTTGAGGTCTATGAACCTCAAGTCGCATTAAAGTAGTGCAGGGACTTCTTTGAAGTCGCTGCGACTTGAAATCTCACAGATATGAATGGTACTCATTGGAAAACATGGGGTATGACTTGTCATGCAACTGTAAAGTACCAAGTCGTATGACAAGTCGCACTAGTGGAAACGTAGCCTTAACCACTTCCTGACGGCCATACGGCTTTATAGGGCCGCAGTGTGGATCCTAATTTCTGGGAGGCCTCTGGCCACTGGGGGGCGCGTACCCGCCGCATCACTGAGATGCCGATGCGCGTGCCTGGCGGCCGCGATGCCTGCCAGGCACCCGCGATCTGCGGTTACAGAGACAAGGACGTGGATCTGTGTGTGTAAACACAGAGCTCCACGTCCTGTCAGGGAGAGAGGAGACCGATCTGTGTCCCCTGTACATAGGGACACGGATTGGTCACCTCCCCCAGTCAGTCCCCTTCCCCCACAGTTAGAAACACTATGCAGGGTACACATTTAACCCCTCCCTCACCCCCTAGTGTTAACCCCTTCAATGCCAGTCACATTTATACAGTAATTAGTGCATATTTATAGCACAGATCGCTGTATAATTGTGAATGGTGCCAAAAATGTGTCAAAAGTGTCCGGTGTGTCCGCCATAATGTCGCAGATCCAATAAAAATCGCAGATCGCCACTATTACTAGTAAAAAAAAAAAATTTATAAAAAAAAAAAATTCTGTCCCCTATTTTGTAGGCGCTATAACTTTTTTACAAACCAGTCGCTTATTGCGATTTTTTTTTTTTTGTTTTAACAAAAATATGTAGAAGAATACGTATCGACCTAAACTGAGAATTTTTTTTTTTTTTTTTAAATTGGGCTATTTATTATAGCAACAAGTAAAAAATCAAAAAAAAAAAAATTCAAAATTGTCGCTCTTTTTTGTTTATAGCGCAAAAAATAAAAACCGCAGAGGTGATCAAATACCACCAAAAGAAAGCTCTATTTGTGGGGAAAAAGGACGTCAATTTTGTTTGGGAGCCACGTCGCACGACCGCGCAATTGTCAGTTAAAGCGACGCAGTGCCGGAAGCTGAAATTTCACCGGGGCAGGAGGGGGGTATATGTGCCCAGTAAGCAAGTGGTTAATGATGGGTGTGCTTTAAGTAGGCAGACACCTGAAGATGTACCTTGACTTTACAAGCGGGTGCAGGAAAATCGAACTTCAGGTATGCTCTGTACAAGGCAAAGGGCTCCTCGTCTCCACAACCTCCGAAGGAACATCTTTCTCCTCGACTGGTACCCAAATATTCCTCCTCCTCCTCACCATCCTCAGAGATGCTGTACACCTCTATGGTTCTGGCTTCACTGCATAAGCTGACCTCCAGTATATGGCGGGTCCCTTGTGCAGCACTGGAGATGGTCAGGGTGCAAGGAAGGACATCGCTTGGCAGCTCCAAAGTCACACACTCCTCCCTGAAAGAAAACACAAAGCATGTCACTGTGTTTGTTTTATTTTTTTACAATTTAATATTTTCAATATTTATTACAATTCTTTTTTTTAAATATTGTGGGGGAGGAAAAGTAGGGAGACATCTTTTCAGGAGAGAGATAGTTGTGCAGAGGAGGGGCATTAGGTAAAGTTCTGCAAGGGAGGGGCAATGGGGAGCCGGTTGAGCAAGAAGCCAGTGCCATCTATTTGCGAGCTGCTCTTACCTTTGAAGGGGGGGGGGTGTATAGCTCAGCAGGGGTGGGATAGAGGAGACTCTGTAGGGGGTGGGGGCAGTGGACAGCCAGTTCTGCACAGGGGAGAAAGTGGGGAAGTATGGAGACATTTTTGTTGAAGAGTGACAATAGGGAAAGAACTATGCAGGGGAGGGGCAGTTAGGAGATGGCTTTGCAAGGGAGGAAAATAGAGGGAGGCTTAGTTTCGCAGGGGAGGGACAGTGGGGAGATTGCTTGGTAGAGGAAGGATGATGGGGAAGGGGGACAGGGGAAGAGTATTGGAAGGGAGAGGTGTTAGGTCTGTAGGGGAGGAACAGTGGGAAGATGGTTGTGCAGGGAGGGATATTAGGTAGAGTACTGCAAGGGTGGAGCATTTGAGAGACAACTATGCAGGGGAGGGACATTAGGTAGAGTTCTGCGTGGGAGGAGCATGGGGGGAGACAACTATGCAGGGGAGGGACATTAGGTAGAGTTCTGCGTAGGAGGAGCATTGGGGAGACAACTATGATGGGGGGGGGGGGCATTAGGTAGAGTTATGCAAAGGATGGACATTGGGGAGACAACTATGCAGGGGAGGGACATTGGAGAGACAACTATGCAGGGGAGGGGCATTAGGTAGAGTTATGCAAGGGACGGACATTGGGGAGACAACTATGCAGGGGAGGGACATTAAGTTCTGCAAGAGGGGGGCATTGGAGAGACAACTATGCAGGGGAGGGACATTGGGTAGAGTTCTGTAAGGGAGGGGCATTGGAGAGACATCTATGCAGGGGAGGGACATTAGGTAGAGTTATGCAGGGGAGGGGCATTGGAGAGACAACTATGCAGGGGAGGGACATTAGGTAGAGTTCTGCAAGGGAGGGGCATTGGAGAAACAACTATGCAGGGGAGGGGCATTGAAGAGACACCTACGCAGGGGGGGGGGGGCAGCAGTGAGCCGGGGCCATCCAATGACAAGCTGATCTCACCTTGATGTGATTCCCGGGGTGGTGGTAGCTGGTTGGTCGGGGCCTGTCACATGGAGCACAGAGGAGAGATCACCATGACAGAGCCAGGAGCTGGAGCACAGCACAGGGCCCCGGGCACTCCGCACTGAGGACATCTCCCGGCACTGCTAGGCCATCCCTGGACCTGTCATCACCATATTACAGAGTTCTACCCGCCCGCTGGGACACTCTCTGCATTACAGCAAAAATCAATGAGCTCCTGTAGAGAGGAACAGATTATCCAAGGAACAACTTCCGCCCGCTGCAGAAGGCACTAGAGATGTCTGTCGTCGGAGGCCATTTTGTCGTAGTCCGTCCTCGTCCGCTGCCAGCGGCCATTCTGTCGAAGCTTCTCTTTACAAGCCTAATGTCTTTACTCAAACGTAACCCTGCTAATATACCTTGTTGATCTCCTACTCAAGTCATGCTTTCATTATCGTTTTCTCGCCATTTCAATAATGTACCTGGATGAGGAGTTTTGGTCTCCGAAAAAATGGCCGCCGTTTCATCAGATTTGGTGACCCGTCAGACTTTAAAACGGAAACGGAAGTAACGCCATCTTGCTACACTCCGTGTAAACACGGGTATGAGTCAGGTGTAGCAGGCGGAGTTAGAGGACTGGGGGCGGCTCTTATCCTCAGCCTGCACACAGCGCCACCTATGGGTTGGTTGAAAAAAGGGAGCATTGAAGATAAGGCAGCTTCAGAGTTCATAAGCCCCATTTATGTGACTCTGAGGATCTCTCCAGCTGGAGTTATAAACTGTACAATGTGCGCCGAAGTCTTATCCTTTCATTGCCTTTTTTGCTGGCATTAAGAGCCTCTTCCATTTGTTATGCATCTTTTTGGGGTTAAAAAAAGAAGAAAAATGCATCCTTTAACCACTTAAGACCCAGACCTTTAGGCAGGTAAAGGACTCGGCCAGGTTTTGCGATTCGGCACTGCATCGCTTTAACTGACAATTGCGCGGTCATGCGACGTGGCTCCCAAACAAAATTGGCGTCCTTTTTTTCCCACAAATAGAGCTTTCTTTTGGTGGTATTTGATCACCTCTGCGGTTTTTATTTTTTGCGCTATAAACAAAAATAGAGCGACAATTTTGATGCGAAAGAACTGGGAATGCGCTGGGCTGCAAAAAGCTCAGTGCGCATGCTCCAGTTTTCGGCGGAAAACGTCAATGACGCCGACGTGTGCGTCATTGACGTAAAGTCATATTCAAGAACGACTTACGTAAACGACGTACCCGACGAAAAAACACGACGGGGACCCGACGCCATCCGTAACATGGCCTACGTGAGACTTGCGGAAACTTACCCCTCATATAGCAGGAGTAAGTTTCCGCTTACGCAAACGACGTTAGCGACGGTTACGCAACGCGAACTCGTTCGGGAATCGGCGTAGAAGGATCATTTGCATACGCAAATGACTCCTTCACGTAAATGCCATCTAGCGGCGGCCGGCGTCATTGCATTTAAGATCCGCCAGTGTAAGTGACTTACAGATGGCGGATCTTAAGTGTATCTATGCAAAAATGATTCTAAGAATCAGGAGCATAGATACACGGGTCAAAAAAGGGAGTTACGATGGAGTATCCTGACTTACTCCATCGTAACTTCACTGAGAATATGGCCCAATATTTTTAACTTTTTGCTATAATAACTATCCCCCCCCCAAAAAAATATATATATATATATATATTAGGGCTGTGCGTTAAACGCGATATTAACGGCGTTAACGCAAACCCATGTTAACGCCGTCAATATTTTTATCGCGCGATTAACGCAGGAGCCCTCGGGGTGGACGTGCAGAGTGTGCAGCGGCGCGGCACGGCTTACCTTTTCGCTGGATTCACAGGCAAGTTACTCACCTTGTCCCTGGATCCAGCGATGCCACCCCGCTGTGTGATCGAGCGGGTCCTCCTTGCTTGGCGGGTCCTCCTCGCTCGGCGGGTCCTCCTCGCTCGATTCACAGTGCCTGTGTGACGCCGAGCTCCGTTCCCTGCGACGTTACGACGCACAGGAGCGGAGAACGGCGCCAAATTTAAAAAAGTAAACAAACACAATACACACAGTATACTGTAATCTTATAGATTACAGCACTGTATGTAAAAAATACACACCCCCCTTGTCCCTAGTGGTCTGCCCAGTGCCCTACATGTACTTTTATAAAAATAAAAACTATTCTTTCTGCCTGAAAAACTGTAGATTGTCCAAAAGTGTCCCTTTATGTCAAAAATGGTTTTAGATCAGCTAGAAAACAGCGATAATAAATTATAATCACTTGCAGAATTGTGCGATATTTGTGGGGAAATTCGTCATAAATTAGAGCGATTAATCGTGAGTTAACTATGACATTAATGCGATTAATCGCGATTAAAAATTTTAATCGTTTGACAGCACTAATATATATATATATATATATATATAAAAAAATATCCTCAGTTTAGGCCGATACGTATTCTTCTACCTATAGTTGGTAAAAAAAAATCGCAATAAGCGTTTATCGATTGGTTTGCGCAAAATTTATAGCGTTTACAAAATAGGGGATAGTTTTATGGCATTTTTATACATTTTTTTTTTTACTACTAATGGCGGCGATCAGCGTTTTTTTTTTTTTCGTGACTGCGACACTATGGCGGACACTTCGGACAATTTTGACACATTTTTGGGACCATTGTCATTTATACAGCAATCAGTGCTATAAAAATGCATTGTTTACTGTGAAAATGACAACTGCAGTTTGGGAGTTAACCACTAGGGGGCGCTGAAGGGGTTAAGTGTGACCTCATCTGTGTTTCTAACTGAAGGGGGGCGGGGCTGGACATGTGACGTCATTGATCGTGTTTCCCTATATCAGGGATCACACGATCGATGACGGTGCCACAGTGAAGAACGGGGAAGCTGTGTTTACATACGGCTCTCCCCATTCTTCAGTTCCGGGGACCGATCGCGGGACTCCAGCAGCGATCGGGTCCGCTGGTCCTGCGGCCGCGGTCACGGAGCTTTGGACCGGGTCGCGGGCGCGCGCCCGCGACCCACGGCTGGGCACTTAAAGAGGACATACAGGTACGTGCTTGTGCCTAGCCGTGCCATTCTGCCGACGTATATCTGAAGGAGGCGGTCCTTAAGTGGTTAAATCCTATGGAACTCTTAAAAAGGACCAAGCCTCTTTTTGAGATTTGTTGTTTACAAGTTAAAATCAGGTTGTTGTTTTTTGCTAGAAAATTACTTAGAACCCCCAAACATTATATATTTATATATTTTTCCAGACACCCTAGGCCAGGAGTGTCAATCTCAATTTCATTGATGGCCGCATTATGATTGCCCTCAAAAGGGTCGGTTGTATCTGTAAGATTAGATGTCCAGCGCATCCCCTCCACTTACTTAAGGGCCCAGTCACACCTGAGTGTTTTGTAGCCTGAAGCTTGAAGCTATAAAACGCTAGAGGGGAAAAAATCCATTATTCCCCAAAACGCCTGAAGCCGAACGCCTGAAGCTCAAACAAGTTCTGGACCCTTTTTTGTCGCGTGAATCGGGCTGATTTGGGCGTTTTTGAACATTTGTATTCCCATAGAAACTAGTGGAACTGCTCAATTCAAGCATTAGGTAGAGTTATGCAGGGGATGGACATTGGGGAGACAACTATGCAGGGGAAGGGCATTAGGTAGAGTTATGCAAGGGACGGACATTGGGATGACAACTATGCAGGGGAGGGACATTAAGTTCTGCAAGGGAGGGGCATTGGAGAGACAACTATGCAGGGGAGGGACATTGGAGAGACAACTATGCAGGGGAGGGGCATTAGGTATTGTTATGCAAGGGATAGACATTGGCATGACAACTATGCAGGGGAGGGACATTAAGTTCTGCAAGGGAAGGGCATTGGAGAGACAACTATGCAGGGGAGGGACATTGGAGAGACAACTATGCAGGGGAGGGGCATTAGGTAGAGTTATGCAAGGGACGGACATTGGGATGACAACTATGCAGGGGAGGGACATTAAGTTCTGCAAGGGAGGGGCATTGGAGAGACAACTATGCGGGGGAGGGACATTGGGTGGAGTTCTGTAAGGGAGGGGCATTGGAGAGACAAACATAGCAACAAATGATGAAAGAGATGAGCATTTTTCCTATTGGCTAAAATAAAAAACGACGAAGTTCAAAAATGTTGGACAACGCTGTATGCAAACGTGCGAATACGTGAGTGAGTGGAAAACGTATATAGCGCTACACATGCGAACTGAATCGCCTCTGGGCGCTTGTTTGACCATTTCTCCTTTGACCTCAAAAGAGATGGGTTTTGATCTTTCTCCTAAAGGCCAAGTGGTTCTCCTCCAACCGAATGGCGGTTGGTAAAGTGTTCCAAAGTCGAGGGCCCAGGACAGCAACAAAATGTGCGACAAAATGCTCAAAAACACTACGCTCACGTGTGAATGGGGCCTTAGATGTCAAGAGCCACTTCACCATCAGAAGTTGAGTCCCCCACTCTCCCTTACATCACAGTGCACCCCCCTTTCCTTATGCTGCTGCTGAGAAGAAGCTGGATGCATTGATTGAAAGCAGAAAGTAAGGGTCTGGAGGAGGAAAAGAGGAGGGCTGGAGCTCCCCTGCAGCTGCAGGAGAGGTGCGAGGGCCACATGAAATGGCCTAAAGGGCCGGATTCCGCCCGCGGGCCTTGTGTTTGACACCTGTGCCCTAGAGAATAAAATGGCGGTCATTGCAATACTTTCTGTCACACCTTATTTGCGCAGCGGTCTTACAAACACAATTATTTTTGAAAAAAATACACTTTTTTGAATAATGAAATAAGACAACAGTAAAGTTAGCCCAATTTTTTTTCTATATTGTGAAAAGATGATGTTACGCCGAGTAAATTGTTACCCAACATGTCACGCTTCAAAATTGCGCCCGCTCCACAAAGTTTGACCCTTAAAAATCTCCATGGGCGACATTTAAACATTTCTACATGTTGCATGTTTTGAGTTACAGAGGAGGTCTAGGGCTAGAATTATTGCTCTCGCTCTATCGATCGTGGTGATACCTCGCATGTGTGGTTTAACCACTTCCATACCAGGCACTTACGCACCTTCCTGCCCAAGCCAATTTTCAGGTTTCAGCGCTGTCGCACTTTGAATGACAATTGCGCGGTCATGCTACACTGTACCCAAACAAAATTGGCGTCCTTTTTTACCCACAAATAGAGCTTTCTTTTGGTGGTATTTGATCACCTCTGCGATTTTTTTTTATTACGCAACAACTAAAAAAAGACTGAAAATTTGGGAAAAAAATTATGTTTTTATTTTTTTCTGTTCATTTTTTTGTAAATACGTTTTTCTCTTTTAATTACGGGCACTGATATGGTGGCACTGATGGGCACCGATGAGATGGCACTGATGGACATCGATGAGGTAGTACTGACGGGCACAGATGAGGTGGCACTGATTGGCGGCGCTGGTATGCAGCACTGATGGGCACTCATAGGCGGCACTGATGGGCACACATAGGCGGCACTGATGGGCACACATAGGCGGCACTGATGGGCACTCTTGGGCGGCACTGGGCACTCATAGGCGGCACTGATGGGCACACATAGGCGGCACTGATGGGCACTCTTGGGCGGCACTGGGCACTCATAGGCGGCACAGATGGGCACTCATGGGCGGCACAGATGGGCACTCATGGGCGGCACTTATGGGTGGCACTGATGGATACTTATGGGTGGCACAGATGGGCACTGATAGGTGGGCACTGGGCATGGATGGGCACTGTGGGGTGGCACTGGACACTGGGGTGGCACTGATGGACACTGTGGGGCAGCACAGGTGATTTACCCAGGTTGCCAGTCAGTGCCCATTTGTGGGCACTGATTGGCATCTTTTTTTTTTTAATGCTTTATTTTTTTTTACTTTTTTTTTTTTTTTGTTTGGCCCACCCTGGTGGTCCAGGGTGGGCTTCCCTGGTGGTCCATGTGGCGATCCGAGGGGGGGATGCGCTGATAGACAATCAGCGCGAACCCCCCCTGACAGGAGAGCCGCCGATCGGATCTTCTCTACTCGTGTCTGTCAGACGCGAGTGAGGAAGAGCCATCGACGGCTCTTCCTGTTTACATCGTGATCAGCCGTGATTGGACACGGCTGATCACGTGGTAAAGAGTCTCCGCCGGAGGCTCTTTACCGAGATCGGAGATGCAGGGTGTCAGACTGACACCCCGCATCACCGATCGCCGCGATGCGCGCCCCCACGGGCGCGCGCGGCATGAAATCCTGCAGGACGTTCGTGAACGTCCTGTCAGGATTTCACAACCACTTCCCGGACGTAAATCGGCCATAGGCCGGGCGGGAAGTGGTTAAACACCTTTTTTATATGTGGGCGTGACTTACGCATGTGAGCTCGTCGGGACTTGGAGTTTTAAATATTTTTTATTTTTTTTATTTAACTTTTTATTTTATTTTTTACATTGTCTATTTAAAAAAATGTTTGGGTCACTTTTATTCCTATTACAAGGAATGTAAACATCTCTTGTAATAGAAAAAAAGCATGACAGGTCTTCTTTAACGTGAGATTTGGAAACTTCCTGTAGTCCCAATGGCCACATGCCACATTTGGGGGGGGGCTTCGTTAGGAGTGGGACTTCCTGTCCCACTTCCTCCTTCCAGGCACATCTCTCCATAAAGAGGACCTGTCACACACCATTTCTATTACAAGGGATGTTTACATTCCTTGTAATTGGAATAAAAGTGCTAAAAATAAAATAAAATAAATAATAAAAATTATATCTTTTTTTTAAAACGCCTGTCCCCGTTAGCTCGCGTTTAGAAGCGAACACACACATAAGTCCCGCCCCCATATGTAAACGCCGTTCAAACCACACATGTGAGGTGTCGCCGCGTGCGTTAGAGCGCAAGTAACAATTCTAGCACTAGACCTCCTCTGTAACTCAAAACTGGTAACCTGTAAAAAAAAAAAACAACGTCCCCTATGGAGATATTTAAGTACTAAAGCTTGACGCCATTCCATGAGTGTGTGCAATTTAACTCCATGCCGACCAGCCGCCGCTCCTGACTCCCGCGCGCGTGCCCGGCGGTCGCGATCACCGCCGGGCACCCGCGATCGCTCGTTACAGAGCGGGGACCGGGAGCTGTGTGTGTAAACACACAGCTCCCGGTCCTGTCAGGGGGGGGGGGGAATGCTGATCTTCTGTTCATACAATGTATGAACAGAAGATCAGTCATTTCCCCTAGTGAGGCCACCCCCCCCTACAGTTAGAACACACCCAGGGAACATACTTAACCCCTTCCCCGCCCCCTAGTGTTAACCCCTTTACTGCCAGTGGCATTTTTATAGTAATCAATGCATTTTTATAGCACTGATCGCTAAAAAAATGCCAATGGTCCCAAAAATGTGTCCGAAGTGTCCGCCATAATGTCGCAGTACCGAAAAAAAATCACTGATCGCCGCCATTACTAGTAAGAAAAAAATATTCATAAAAATGCCAAAAAATACCCCCTATTTTGTAAACGCTATAACTTTTGTGCAAACCAATCAATAAACGCTTATTGCGATTTTTTTTTTTTTTACGAAAAATATGTAGAAGAATACGTATCGGCCTAAACTGAGGAAAAAAAATGTTTTTTTATATATTTTTGGGGGATATTTATTATAGCAAAAAGTAAAAAATATTCATTATTTTCAAAATTGACGCTCTATTTTTGTTTATAGCGCAAAAACTAAAAACCGCAGAGGTGATCAAATACCACCAAAAGAAAGCTCTATTTGTGGGGAAAAAAGGACGCCAATTTTGTTTGGGAGCCACGTCGCACGACCGCGCAATTGTCAGTTAAAGCGACGCAGTGCCGAATCGCAAAAAGTGCTCTGGTCTTTGACCAGCAATATGGTCCGGGGGTTAAGTGGTTAAAAGCGTGACATGTTGGGTATCTATTTACTCGGCGTAACATCATCTTTCACATTAAAAATTGGGCTAAATTTACTGTTTTGTTATTTTATAATTCATGAAAGTTTTTTTTTTTTATTGAAAAATTATTGCGCAAATACCGTGTGAGATAAAAAGTTGCAATGACCGCCATTTTATTTCCTAGGGTGTCTGCTAAAAAAAAAAACATATATAATGTTTGGGGGTTCTGAGTAATTTTCTAGCAAAATGAATATGATTTTTACATGTAAGCCCCTGTTCAAATCATTAGTAAGACCTCATCTGGAATATGCAGTTCAGTTTTGGGCTCCAGTTCTCAAAAAGGATATCGGGGAACTGGAGAAAGTGCAGAGAAGGGCAACCAAACTGATAAGAGGAATGGAGGAGCTCAGCTATGAGGAAAGATTAGAGGAACTAAATTTATTCTCTCTTGAGAAGAGGAGAATAAAGGGGGATATGATCAACATGTACTAATATATAAGGGGTCCATACAGTGAACTTGGTGTTGAGTTATTCACTTTACGGTCAACACTGAGGACAAGGGGGCACTCTTTACATCTAGAGCAGGGATATGCAATTAGAGGACCTCCAGCTTTTGCAGAACTACAAGTCCCATGAGGCATAGCAAGACACTGACAGCCACAAGCAAGACACCCACAGGCATGATGGGACTTGTAGTTTTGCAACATCTGGAGGTCCGCTAATTGCATATCCCTGATCTAGAGGAAAAGAGATTCCATCTCCAAATACGGAAAGGTTTCTTCATAGTAAGAGCTGTGATAATGTCTAACAGACTCCCTCCAGAGGTGGTTCTGGCCAGATCAGTAGATTGCTTTAAGAAAGGCCTGGATACTTTCCTAAATGTACAGAATATAACTGAGTACTAAGATTTGTAGGTAAAGTTGATCCGGGGAAAATCCGATTGCCTCTCGGGGGATCAGGAAGGATTTTTTCCCCTGCTGTAGCAAATTGGATCTCATGCTCTGCTGTTTTTTTTTTTTGCCTTCCTCTGGATCAACTGTGGGTATAGAATTGTGTATATGGGATTGTATGATATTTTTTTTTTTTTTATAGTTGAACTGGATGGACTTTTGTCTTTTTTCAACCTGACTAACTATGGGCCAGATTCAGGTAGAACTGCGGCGGCGTAACGTATCGTAGATACGTTACACCGCCGCAAGTTTTCTTCGCAAGTGCCTGATTCACAAAGCACTTGCAATGAAAACCTACGCTGGCGGCCTCCGGCGTAAGCCCGCGTAATTTAAAGGGGCGTGTGCCATTTAAATTAGGCGCGCTCCAGCGCCGGGCCTACTGCGCATGCTCCGTTCTGAAATTCCCGCCGTGCTTTGCGCGAACTAACGTAATTTTTTCGAACGGCGACGTGCGTAGCGTACTTCCGTATTTCCGGACGTCTTACGCAAACGGCGTGAATTTTTAAATTTCGACGCGGGAACGACGGCCATACTTTATACAGCACATACGTGTGCTGTGTAAAGTTAGGGCACCCAAAACGACGACCAAATTTGCGACGGGAAACTAGACTAGCAGCGACGTAGCGAACGTGAAAAACCGTCGTGGATCGCCGTAACTCCTAATTTGCATACCCGACGCTAGTTTACGACGCAAACTCCCCCCAGCGGCGGCCGCGGTACTGCATCCTAAGATCCGACAGTGTAAAACAATTACACCTGTCGGATCTTAGGGATATCTATGCGACTGATTCTATGAATCAGACACATAGATAGAACAACAGATACGACGGAGTATCTGCTCTGTGAATCTGGCCCTATGTAACTATGTAGGAGAGGAGTGCCAGAATAGGCCCAGTAAAAGTCTCAAGGGCAAATTGATGCAATTCTCTATATCATATTTGAGGAATGATGAGCAGCAATATATTACATTGCATGTATTTTATGACTGGGCTGTAAAATGCATGCCTTGAGGAGCAGATAACAGTATTTGTACTCCAATATAAATCAGTCCTATAGTAATGAATTGATTTTCTACTTTCATTTTGCTGTAGTAGAACACATGCACTTCACTGCAGGGCATCGCTCCCAACTGTCCCTGATTTCGAGGGACTGTCCCTGATTTGGAGCAATGTCCCTCTGTCCCTCATTCCCCCCCATTTGTCCCTCATTTTGGTCTGATCTATATAGTTGTATATAAAATTCACTTTTTTATCTATTAAAAAGTGTTTCCCAGCCCTAAACTTTTCATCTGATTTCTAATTTGCTGCATTTGTAAATAACAAAAGCCAAGATAAAGGAATAGTAGTGGTAAAAAAAAAAGCACTTGTGGGTTTAACCAAACTTGTTTTTTTTTTGTACAATTCTCCTATAAAGCGGGATTCCACCCGCCATTTTTTTTTTAACCACTTAAGCCCCGGACCTTTAGGCAGCTAAATGCCCAGGCCAGGTTCGGCACTGCGTCGCTTTAACAGACAATTCCGCGGTCGTGCGACGTGGCTTCCAAACAAAATTGGCGTCCTTTTTCCCCACAAATAGAGCTTTCTTTGGGTGGTATTTGATCACCTCTGAGGTTTTTATTTTTTGCGCTATAAACAAAAATATAGCGACAATTTTGAAAAAAATTCAATATTTTTTACTTTTTGCTATAATAAATATCCCCCAAAAACATATATAAAAAAATGTTTTCCCTCAGTTTAGGCCGATACGTATTCTTCTACCTATTTCTGGTAAAAAAATCTTATAGCGTTTACAAAATAGGGGATAGTTTTATTGCATTTTTTTTTATTTATTTTTTTTACTACTAATGGCGGCGATCAGCGATTTTTTTCGTGACTGCGACATTATAGCGGACACTTCGGACAGTTCGAATCAGGCGCATAGATACGACGGCTCAGACTCAGAGATACGACGGCGTATCTGGAGATACGCCGTCGTATCTCCTGTGAGAATCTGGGCCACAATGTTTGGGGGTTCTGTGTAATTTTCTAGCAAAAAAATTATGGGCCAGATTCTCAAAGGGCTTACGACGGCGCAACGCCATTTGCGCCGTCGTAAGTCCTAATCTGGCCCGGCGTATCTATGCAACTGATTCTTAGAATCAGTTACGCATAGATATCCATTAGATCTGTCAAGCCTTGTACACACGATCGAGTTTCTCGGCAAAAACCAGCAAGAAACTGGGATTTTTTTTTTGCAGAGGAAACCGGTCGTGTGTACATTTTTCGACGAGAAAACTGTTGAGGATCCTGTCGAGCCAAAAAGAGAGCATGTCTTCTTTTTCCTCGACGGGAATGGAGAAAATTGCCTTGTCGAGTTCCTCGACAGCCCAACAAGGAACTCGATGAGCAAAACGATGTGTTTCCACCGTCGAGTTCCTCGGTCATGTGTACGAGGCTACAGGCGTAAGGCTCTTACGCTATCAGATCTTAGATGCATTTTTTTTCCCGCCGCTAGGTTTCGCCGACGTCGTTTTCCCCGTCGTCTATGCAAATTAGCTATTTACGCGAGATTCCCGAACGTACGCGCGGTCGACGCAGTGAATTTACGACGTTTCCGTAGCTTTTGCGACGCGTAAAGTTGCCCCTGCTATATGAGGGGCAACCAATGTATAGTATGGCCGTCGTTCCCGCGTCGAAATTTAAAAAAGTACGTCGTTCGCGTAAGTCGTCCGTGAATGGCGCTGGACGCCATTTACGTTACCGTCGAAACCAATGACGTCCTTGCGACGTCATTTAGCGCAATGCACGTCGGGAAATTTTAGGGACGGCGCATGCGCAGTACGATCGGCGCGGGAACGCGCCTAATTTAAACGATCCACGCCCCCTACCTGGATCATTTGAAATAGGCGGGCTTGCGCCGGAGAATTTACGCTACGCCGCCGCAACTTTACAGGCAAGTGCTTTGTGAATCGAGCACTTGCCCGTAAAACTTGCGGCCGCGTAACGTAAACGAGATACGTTACGGCCGCATAGTTTAACGCCGATCTACGAGAATCTAGCCCTATGATTTTTACACGTAGGAGCGAAGTGTCAGAATTGGCCTTGGTTGGCAAGTGGTTGAGGGGCGTGGCAAAGGGCGTGTCTTATGCCTGCATACTTTTTCTGATAGGTGTCCCTCATTCCCATCTCAAAAAGTTGGGAGGTGTGAGGCACTTCACCGCAGGGTTACAGCTTTGAACAAGGCCTAGGCGTTCTTTCTTCCCTGTACTGTTATTCTGTATTTATATAACCTCGCCGATCCCTTTTTCTTATCTCCCATGTCCCTTGATCTGCAAATAAACTTTAATTGTGATTTGTACATTGGAAATATCATATGTACTGTATTAGCAAATCTGATTTGAATACCTGAGTCATGTAAAGTGTCCTTTGCCTACATCACAATAGTTGTAGAACAGGTTCCCTCGCATGCCTGAGAAGAAGCAGAGACGTTTCGACTTCAGCCTTTCGGTGAATGATCCTTCTGATTTCCCTGGACTTAGCGGGGCAGAGAGGAGTGCTGCAATCTGGCTTTTCTGGTTCCTCTTCTTGATCTTGTGAAACAATGTAGGTGGTTGATGTGCCATGACCGGCCCATGAAGCTCACACTTCCTCGAGCCATGGGGGAGAGTCAGCTGCTGCTGGGGCTTCTGTGTCTGCTGCTCTGGGGTAAGTAACTTGGGGGGGGCAAGTTACATAGTGACTGCTTCCACCTCTCTGATTTCTAAGGACATCGCTTTTAGAGCTTTGTGATTGGATGTTCCTGATTGGGAAATGTAGTTGGTTACATTGTAATAATTATTTTTTTTTGTTTGTTTTTTTAAGTTTACATTACTGGCGTCCTGTATGTTATGTATTGTATGTTTATACCATGCCCGTTCATGAACAGGATAATTCACGCTTATGCCGCGTACACACGGTCGGAATTTCCGACAACAAATGTTAAAAAAGGGAGCTTGTTGTCGGAAATTGCGACCGTGTGTAGGCTCCATCTGACTTTTTCTGTCGGAATTTTCCGACAACAAAAATTGGAGAGCTGGTTCCTAAAAAATTTTCGACAACAAAAATTGGAGATCTGGTTCCTCTAATTTTCCGACAACAAAAATTGGAGAGCTGCTTCCTCTAATTTTCTGACAACAAAAATTGGAGAGCTGCTTCCTCAAATTTTCCGACAACAAAAATTGGAGAGCTGTTTCCTCAAATTTCCCGACAACAAAAATTGGAGAGACGGTTCCTCAAATTTTCCGACAACAAAAATTGGAGAGCTTGTTCCTCAAATTTTCCGACAACAAAAATTGGAGAGCCGATTCCTCAAATTTTCCGACAACAAAAATTGGAGAGCTGGTCCCTCAAATTTTTCGGCAACAAAAATTGGAGAGCCGGTTCCTCAAATTTTCCGGCAACAAAAATTAGAGAGCCGGTTCCTCAAATTTTCCGGCAACAAAAATTGGAGAGCTGGTTCCTCAAATTTTCCGAAACACAAAGTGGATACATTGTAAGAATTGTTTTTTTTGTTTTTTTTTAAGTTTACATTACTAGCGTCCTGTATGTTATGTATTGTATGTTTATACCATGCCCGTTCATGAACAGGATAATTCACGCTTATGCCGCGTACACACGGTCGGAATTTCTGACAACAAATGTTCGATGGGAGCTTGTTGTCGGAAATTGCGACCGTGTGCTCCATCTGACTTTTTCTGTCGGAATTTTCGACAACAAAAATTGGAGAGCTGGTTCCTCAAATTTTCCAACAACAAAAATTGGAGAGCTGGTTCCTCAAATTTTCCGACAACAAAAATTGGAGAGCCGGTTCCTCAAATTTTCCGATAACAAAAATTGGAGAGCTGCTTCCTCAAATTTTCCGACAACAAAAATTGGAGAGCTGGTTCCTCAAATTTTCCGGCAACAAAAATTGGAGAGCTGTTTCCTCAAATTTTCCGACAACAAAAATTGGAGAGCCGGTTCCTCAAATTTTCCGGCAACAAAAATTGGAGAGCCGGTTCCTCAAATTTTCCGACAACAAAAATTGGAGAGCTGGTTCCTCAAATTTTCCGACAACAAAAATTGGATACATTGTAAGAATTGTTTTTTTTGGTTTGTTTTTTTAAGTTTACATTACTAGCGTCCTGTATGTTATGTATTGTATGTTTATACCATGCCCGTTCATGAAGAGGATAATTCCGACAACAAATGTTCGATGGGAGCTTGTTGTCGGAAATTGCGACTGTGTGTAGGCTCCATCTGACTTTTTCTGTCGGAATTTTCGACAACAAAAATTGGAGAGCCGTTTCCTCAAATTTTCCGACAACAAAAATTGGAGAGCTGGTTCCTCAAATTTTCCAAAACACAAAGTGGATACATTGTAAGAATTTTTTTTTTGTTTGTTTTTTTAAGTTTACATTACTAGCGTCCTGTATGTTATGTATTGTATGTTTATACCATGCCCGTTCATGAACAGGATAATTCACGCTTATGCCGCGCACACACGGTCGGAATTTCCAACAACAAATGTTCGATGGGAGCTTGTTGTTGGAAATTGCGACCGTGTGTAGGCTCCATCTGACTTTTTCTGTCGGAATTTCCGACAGCAAAAATCGGAGAGCCGGTTCCTTAAATTTTCCAACAACAAAAATTGGAGAGCTGGTTCCTCAAATTTTCCGACAACAAAAATTGGAGCTCTGGTCCCTCAAATGTTCCGACAACAAAAATTGGAGAGCTGGTTCCTCAAATTTTCCGACAACAAAAATTGCAGAGCTGGTTCCTCAAATTTTCCGACAACAAAAATTGGAGAGCTGGTTCCTCAAATTTTCCAGCAACAAAAATTGCAGAGCTGGTTCCTCAAATTTTCCGACAACAAACATTGCAGAGCTGGTTCCTCAATTTTTCCAGCAACAAAAATTGCAGAGCTGGTTCCTCAAATTTTCCGACAACAAAAATTGGAGAGGCGGTTCCACATATTGACTGCTTCCACCTCTCTGATTTCTAAGGACATCGCTTTTAGAGCTTTGTGATTGGATGTTCCTGATTGGGAAATGTAGTTAGTTACATTGTAAGAATTTTTTTTTTTTTTTTTTTTAAGTTTACATTACTGGCGTCCTGTATGTTATGTATTGTATGTTTATACAATGCCCGTTCATGAACAGGATAATTCACGCTTATGCCGTGTACACACGGTGGAATTTCCGACAACAAATGTTCGATGGGAGCTTGTTGTCGGAAATTGCGACCGTGTGTAGGCTCCATCTGACTTTTTCTGTCGGAATTTCCGACAACAAAAATTGGAGAGCTGGTTCCTCTAATTTTCTGACAACAAAAATTGGAGAGCCGGTTCCTCAAATTTTTCCACAACAAAAATACATAAAAATTTGAGGAAGCAGCTCTCCAATTTTTGTTTGCCGGAAAATTTGAGGAACCAGCTCTCCAATTTTTGTTGTCAGAAAATTTGAGGAAGCAGCTCTCCAAGCTGCTTCCTCAAATTTTCCGACAACAAAAATTGGAGAGCTGGTTCCTCAAATTTTCCGGCAACAAAAATTGGAGAGCTGCTTCCTCAAATTTTCCGACAACAAAAAATTGGAGAGCTGGTTCCTCAAATTTTCCGGCAACAAAAATTGGAGAGCTGGTTCCTCAAATTTTCCGACAACAAAAATTGGAGAGCCAGTTCCTCAAATTTTCCGACAACAAAAATTGCAGAGCCGGTTCCTCAAATTTTCCGACAACAAAAATTGGAGAGCCGGTTCCTCAAATTTTCCGACAACAAAATTTGTTGTCGGAAATTCTGATCGTGCGTGGACAATTCCGACGCACAAAAATTCCACGCATGCTCGGAATCAAGTACGAGACGGAAGCGCTCGGTCAGTAAAACTAGCGTTCGGAATGGAGATAGCACGAGGCTGAAAAGCGCGAATCGTCTCTCACCAAACTTCTACTAACACGAACTTCCCTTTAATAGTGCCGTCGTACGTCTTGTACGTCACCGCCTTCTTGGCGTTCTGAGTTTCCGTCAACATTTGTGCGACCGTGTGAATGCAAGACAAGTTTGAGCCAACATTCCTCTGAAAAAAATCCACGGTTTTGTTGTCGGAATTTCAAATTCCAATTTCCAGTGGTTTTTGGCCTCTGAGCGATTCTTTAAACATTGGTATTGATTACTGTTCAATCTGACAATATTCTAGATGGATGTTAACCGGTTAACACCCGGACCAATATGCAGGTTAAGGACCTGGCCCCTTTTTGCGATTCGGCACTGTGTCGCTTTAACTGACAATTGTGCGGTCGTGCGACGTGGCTCCCAAACAAAATTGGCGTCCTTTTTTTCCCACAAATAGAGCTTTCTTTTGGTGGTCTTTGATCACTTCTGCGGTTTTTATTTTTTGCGCTATAAACAAAAATAGAGCGACAATTTTGAAAAAAATGCAATATTTATTACTTTTTGCTATAATAAATATCCCCCAAAAATATATAAAAAAAATATTTTTTCCTTCAGTTTAGGTCGATACGTATTCTTCTACATATTATTGGTAAAAAAAATCGCAATAAGCGTTTATTGATTGGTTTGCGCAAAATTTATAGCGTTTATGGCATTTTTATTGATTGGTTTGCGCAAAATTTATAGCGTTTATGGCATTTTTATTATTTTTATTTTTTTTACTAGTAATGGCGGCGATCAGCGATTTTTTTCATGACTGCGACATTATGGCGGACACATTTGACACATTTTTAGGACCATTGTCATTGTTGTCATTTTCACAGCGAAACGTGCTATAAAAATGCACTGATTACTGTGAAAATGACAATGGCAGTGAAGGGGTTAACCACTAGGGGGCGTTAAAGGGTTAAGTGTGCACTAATGTGTTTTTTCTAACTGTAGGGGGGCGTGGCTGGACGTGTGACGTCACTGATCGTCGTTCTCTATGACAGGGAACAGACGATCAGTGGCAAGCCACAGAGAAGCACGGGGAAGGTTTGTTTACACTCACCTCTCCCCGTTCTTCAGCTCCTGTGACCCGATCACAGGACACCGGCGGCGATCGGGTCCACGGGTCCCGCGCTAGCGACCCACGGCTGGGCTCTTAAAGGGGACGTACCTGTAGGTCCATGTGCCCAGCCGTGCCATTCTGTCGTCGTAAGCTCCAAATTACGCCGCAAGGACATATTGGTTTCGACGTGAACGTAAATTACTTCCAGCCCCATTCACGGACGACTTGCGCAAACGACGTAACAATTTTAAAATTCGACGCGGGAACGACGTCCATACTTAACATTGGTACGCCTCATGTACGCCTCATATAGCAGGGGTAACTTTACGCCGGGAAAAGCCTAACGTAAACAGTGTTTCTGTACTGCGTCGGCCGGGCGTACGTTCGTGAATTCGCGTATCTAGCTGATTTACATATTCTAGGTGTAAATCAGCGTACACGCCCCTAGCAGCCAGCGTAAATGCAGTTAAGATCTGACGGCGTAAGAGACTTACGCCAGTTGGATCTAATACAAATCTATGCGTAACTGATTCTAAGAATCAGGCGCATAGATACGACGGCTCAGACTCAGAGATACGCCGTCGTATCTCCTTTGAGAATCTGGGCCACAGTGGCCCGGATTCAGTAACAATTGCGCTTTTTTTACGGAGGCGCAGGGCAACGTTTTTGCCCTGCGCCCCCGCAATTTTTTTGCGCTGCCCTCGATTCACGGAAATTGCGCGGGCGCGCCGGCAAAATGCGCCGGCGTAAGCGCGCGCAATTTAAATGATCCCGTAGGGGGCGGGAATCATTTAAATTAGGCGCGTTCCCGCGCCGATCGTAGAGCGCATGCTCCGTCGGGAAACTTTCCCGACGTGCATTGCGGCAAATGACGTCGCAAGAACGTCATTTGCTTCAAAGTGAACGTGAATGGCGTCCAGCGCCATTCACGAATCACTTACGCAAACTACGTAAATTTCAAATTTCGCGACGCGGGAACGACGGGTATACGTAACATTGGCTGCCCCTGCTAATAGCAGAGGCAGCCTTACGCAAAAAACGCCGTACGGAAACGACGTAAATTGCGTACGCAGGGCTCGCGCAACGTTGTGAATCGGTGTTAGTATGCAATTTGCATAGTATACGATGAGCACAACGGGAACGCCACCTAGCGGCCATCGCAAGAATGCAGCCTAAGATATGCGGACATAAGAGCCTTATGCCACGCATATCTTAGGCTGCAGTCGGCGTAACGAGGTTCCTGAATCAGGAGCATTCGTTACGCTGGGGCAAGTAAGCAATTGCGCTGTGTAACCTATGGTTACACAGGCGCAATTGCTTCTTGAATCCAGGCCAGTGTATGTAAACTAGAGTAGACTTGTGGCTTCTAGCAGTGGACAGCTGCTTTGTTAATCTGTAGAACTGTATGGTTTTTAGGGACATTTTGTCTTTGGCATGCAAATTATGCATCTCTGCTGTAAATGATCCTTTTTATCAGCGAATGTGAACCGGGGATATTTCCTGTTGGCTCTGTACAGAGAAAACCTCCTCGGCTCTGAACACAGAGGGGTTCATTTACTTTTAGGCAAATACACTGAGCACTCTGCAAGGTGATTTTCTCCAGAGCTTAGTAAACGAGGGGAAACTTCACTTTGCAAAGAATACCCAATCACATGCAAGGAAAATACTGAATTTTTGCTTGCACATGATTGGATAATGGAAGTCAGCATGTAGGCAGTTGCAGTCTGTATTCTCGCTCGTTTGCAGCGGCAATGCAGATGGGAGAGGAAGGTAAGAGAATTTTTGTATCTCTATAATTTCCTCGGTCACTCGGGCACACGGGGGGCTGGTGCTCAAAATTTTTTGGGGGGGGCGCAGCCACTGTGCCATAAAATTGTCGCCAATGTGCCATGCCATCAAACGCAGCCACTGTGCCATCAAACACAGTCACTGTGCCCATCAATTGTCACCACTGTGCCATGCCATCAAACGCAGCCACTGTGCCATCAATTGTCGCCACTGTGCCATGCCATTAATTGTCGCCACTGTGCCATTGTCGCCACTGTGCCCATCAATTGTCACCACTGTGCCATGCCAAACGCAGCCACTGTGCCATCAATTGTCACCACTGTGCCATGCCAAACGCAGCCACTGTGCCATGCCATTGTCGCCACTGTGCCCATCAATTGTCGCCACTGTGCCATGCCAAACGCAGCCACTGTGCCATGCCATTGTCGCCACTGTGCCCATCAATTGTTGCCACTGTGTTATGCCTCTAATTGTCGCCACTGTACCATGCCATTGTCGCCACTGTGCCCATCAATTGTCGCCACTGTGCCATGCCAAACGCAGCCACTGTGGCATCAATTGTCGCCACTGTGCCATGCCAAACGCAGCCACTGTGCCATGCCATTGTCGCCACTGTGCCCATCAATTGTCGCCACTGTGCCATTCCATTGTCGCCACTGTGCCCATCAATTGTCGCCACTGTGTCATGCCATTAATTGTCGCCACTGTGCCATGCCATTGTCGCCACTGTGCCCATCAATTGTCGTCACTGTGCCATACCAAACGCAGCCACTGTGCCATCAATTGTCGCCCCTGTGCCATGCCAAATGCAGCCACTGTGCCATGCTATTGTCGCCACTGTGCCCATCAATTGTCACCACTGTGCCATGCCAAACGCAGCCACTGTGCCATGCCATTGTCGCCACTGTGCCTATCAATTACCGCCAGTTTGCCCCTAAAATACCTTTCTCAGTCAGCCATCCTCGGATCCTCCTCCACGATCCCTCGATGTAGTCCCGCCCTCAATGTCGCTTCAGCCAATCAGGTTACCGGTAACCAAATCCGGTGAACCTGATTGCATGAATCTATGTATTGATTTTCAGTGGCGGGGCAGGAGAGAGGGGGGTGGCGCTCCTGTGCCCTCTATGGACACACTGCCACTGCTCGGGCAGTGATCCAGTTGGATGCACATGCCCCAATGCGACTCTGGCAGCCATCTTAGGTCAGGCAGAGCCTATTTAAGACTCTCACCCCGGCATTTGCTTACAGTGGCTAGAGTCTGTATTCTGGCTATTTATTTATGAGACTGGACCAGATAGGGACAGTGATAACAATAGGGAAAGGTTCCAGTGGATTAGGAAGAGAGAAGGGCAGTGGCGGCTGGCTTTTACTGTAAAAAAAAAAACATCAATTGCTGCCACTGTGCCATCAAACGCAGCCACTGTGCCCATCAATTGCCGCCACTGTGCCCATCAATTGCCACCACTGTGCCACCAAACGCAGCCACTGTGCCATCAAACGCAGCCACTGTGCCATCAATTGCTGCGACTGTGTCATCAAATGCAGACACTGTGCCATCAAACGCAGTCACTGTGCCCATCAATTGCCGCCACTGTGCCACCAAACGCAGCCACTGTGCCATCAAATGCAGCCACTGTGCCATCACTGTGCCCACCAAACATAGCCACTGTGTCATCAAATGCAGACACTGTGCTATCAAACGCAGCCACTGTGCCATCAAATGCAGCCACTGTGCCATCACTGTGCCCACCAAACACAGCCACTGTGCCATCAATTGCCGCCACTGTGTGATCAAATGCAGACACTGTACCCATAAATTGCCGCCACTGTGCCATCAAATGCAGCTACTGTACCTATCAATTGCTGCCAATGTGTCCATCAAACGCAGCCAATGTGCATCCCCCACCCACCCGGCACTTACCCGTCTCAGTGGGGCAGCGGGTCACAGCGGAGTCCTCCACGCTCCTCTATGTCTTTTGCCGTCCTCTCTTCCTGGCCTCTGCTATGATTGGACGCCTGATAAGCGTCCAATCACAGCGCCTGTCGTTTCAGCCAATCAGGTGACAGGTAACAGACCCGAGCACCTAATTGGCTGAGAGGCGGTTCAGTGTTAGGAAAGCTAATATTTATTTGCTTTCTTAACACAACACTGAGTGAACTGCGAGCGCCCAGCATGGCGCCCGCTGCTCTTATCAGGCTCTTATCAGGTGCTTCCAAAAAATACCCTGCAGCTGTAATTCAGGTGCCCGTCACACAAAAAGGGGCGGGGACCTGAATAGGGGGTGGCAGCGGCGACCATAGATAGATTCATGCAATGCATAAATCTATCTATGGTGATAGAGTGATGGCAGGAGAGAGGGGGTGGCGCCCTTGCGCCCATTATGGACGCACCGCCACTGGAGTAGGGACTACTCCTGCTTCTTCAGGAAGCTTCCCATTTGGGTCGGACCAGCCAGGCCACACTTTGCTCCTCGTGGCAGACACTGACGGCATCCCTGGGTCTTCTGCTACTTGGTTGTAAGTGGCCCTGGATGGGTGATCTTCTCTCTGGGCCTTTTTGTGCTGTTGACTTCCTGTTTTAATACAACGTTCTTGCAAACCAGAACTCTGAGTGTTTACTGAATGCCACGCCACGCTGCACCTAACCAACAAGCAGAGCTTTGCCTCGTTTACTAAGCTCTTAAGCAAAGGCACTTGTAGAGTGCACAGTCTATTTGTCTTTAGTAAATTAACCCCAATGTGTCCCCAGGCTGGAGCTTTTGGTCCGATGACTAGACTAGACCTCAGTCTACCATAAACACAAAACCTCTATAAATTAGAGCAGCATTTTTCAAACTTTTTTTACCCATGAAGAACCCTTGAAATAAACTTCAGGTCTCAAGGAACCCTTACTACAACCAAAGTCAGTGGAAAATTCCTCTTACATTGGTGGCCAGTGGCAAGAATGTTCCCCTGTACAGTGGTGGTCAGAACACCCACCCTTATGCCTTGTCAGGGCCGCCATCAGGAATTATGGGGCCCCTTACACAGCTTAAGGCATGGGCCCCCTGGAGCAGAGAACCGAGGGGGGGGGGTGCTGCCGCCTGAAATTGAGAAGGGGGGGGGGTGGCAGCCACGAATTTAAAAAGAAGAAATAAAGAAAAATATATATAGAAAAAAAGGGGGACCTCTGGGCCCTTTAATGAAAAGAAATAAAATATATATATATAAATATATATATATATTAAAGGGGGGTTGCCATCTGGGGCCCTGGGGACCTCTGAGCCCTATATATATATATACATACAAATTATTATTATTTTTTATAAAAATAAATTACAAAAAAAGGGGGGTTGCCATCCGGGACCTCTGGGCCCTTTAATAAAAAATAAATAAAAACAAATATATAAAAAAAATAGACATTTATAAAAAAAAAAGGGGGAGTTTCCATCCTGGGCCCTTTAATAATATATATATATATATATATATATATATATATACACAAAAATAAAAGAAATAAAAAAATATATATAAAAAAAAGTTTTTTTTTTATAAAAAAAAGGGGTTGTCATCCGGGCCCCTTGGGACCTCCTGACCCCTAAAAAAAAAAAAAAAAATGTCCATTTAATAAAACATAAAATAAAAAAATATAATTTTTTTTTTATTAAAAAAAAAAAAAGGGGGGGGGGGGTTGCCATCCTGGGCCCTGGGGGCCTCCGGGGCCCTGGAGACCTCTAAAAAAAAAAAAATTGGGCCTTTAATAAAAAATAAAATAAAAATATATTACATTTTTTTTTAATAAAAAAAAAATAAAAAAAAGGGGGGGTTTCCATCTGGGGCCCTGGGGACCTCCGGACCCCTTACAGGTGTACTGCCTGTACCCCCCTGATGATGGCGGCCCTGTGCCTTTTACACACAAGCGGAATTTCCAACGGAAAAAGTCAGACGGAAGCTTTTCATCGGATATTCCGTCCGTGTGTATGCCCCATCTGACTTTTTCCGTCGGAAATTCCGACGGAATTAGATAGAGAACATTTTCTTAATTTTTTCGGAATTTCAGTTCGTCTGAATGCAATTCCGACGGACTAAAAACCATGCATGCTCAGAATCAAGTCGGCGCATGCTCAGAAGCATCGAACTTAATTTTTCTCGGCTCGTCGTAGTGTTGTACATCACCGCGTTCTTGACGATCGGAATTTAGTGTGAGCGCCAGGGCCATCTTTAACGTTGTTTGGACCCTGGGCAAAAACTGTCTTGCCCCCCCCCCCCATGCAATTTCGCTCTCCACTTGCTCTGAGACATACAATAAATATCAGCTGGACTTAAAATCTGTTTACTGTATCAGATCAGGCAGTGATTGCGATTGGTTGGCAGAGGTTATAGCATATCATTACCACTTACTTACTGGTTGCTAGAGGTTACAACACATTACGGCTCACTGATTAGTTGCTAGAGGTTACAGCACATTATTTCTTCTTGTTGATTGGTTGCTAGAGATTACTGTACAGTAATACTGCTCACTGATTGGTTGGTAGAAGTTACAGCACATCATCTCTTCACTGCAGAGGGGTGTAATATACATATGAATCTCGCCTTTATTTACATATGAATGCTGCCGCCCTCAGCTACAGTATTTACATATGAATGCAGCCGCTATTTACATAGGAATGCTCCCGTTATTTACCTATGAATGAATGAATTTAAGTGGAACTTCAGTCATTTTTAGAACTTTCCATCTATTAAATCTTCTGCCCCTGTTGTTTTAACTTTGGATAGTAAAATATTTTTTTTCTGCCAGTAAATACCTTAAAGCGGAGTTCCGCCGAAAAAAAATATATTAAAAGTCAGCAGCTACAAATACTGCAGCTGCTGGCTTTTAATAGATGGACACTCACCTGTCCAGGGTGCCTGCAATGTCGGGTCCCGAAGCTGATTTGTCCCTCAGCTCTCAGGAAGTGAAGCCTCACTTCCTGGTTCCCTACTGCGCATGTGCGATACCACTGGTCCCTGCTGTCTTCTGGGACCTGTGTGTCTCCCAGAAGACAGCAGGGGGGCAGAGTAGGCGCCGGACGTGGCGTAGGTCACCGCGGTGATCTATGCCCAGAAGTGGGAGCAAATACCCACACAGGTATCTTCTCCCTCCTCCCCCCTGAAAGGTGCCAAATGTGACACCGGGTGGAACTCCGCTTTAAATACCTTAGGCCCCGTACACACGGTCGGTTTGGTCCGCTGAGAATGAACCGAAGTTCAGTTTCATCAGACCAAACCGACCGTGTGTATAGGCTAGCGGTCTGGTTTCCTTCGGTCCAAAATTTCTAAACATGCTTCAAAACCAAACCGCTGGACTGCTGCCCCATCGGACCAAACCGATGGTTAGTACACAAAAGCATCGGTTCAAAACCCGCGCATGCTCAGAATCAAGTCGACGCATGCTTGGGAAGCATTGAACTTTGTTTTATTCAGCACGTCGTGTGTTTTACGTCACCGCGTTCTGACCCGATCGGATTTTGGACAGATGGTGTGTACGCATATCAGGCCGTCAGGCCACTTCAGAGGTGAACCGCTGAAAACAAACCGACGGACCAGTATCATCGGTTTGGTCCGACCGTGTGTACAAGGCCTTATACAGCCCACTTCCTGTTTCTTGTCTGGTCCCGTAGCCTAGGCCATACCTCCCAAGGAGAATTGTACAAAAAAATAAGATTGGTTATACCCACAAGTGCTTTTTTTTCCACTACTATTTCTTTATATTGGCTCTTGGAATTTACAAATGCAGCAATTTATAGATCAGATGAAAGGTTCAGCGCTGGGAAACACTTTTTGAAAGATAAAAAGTGCATTTTATATACATGCATTTTATATACATCTATATAGATCAGACCAAAATGAGGGACAAATGAGGAGGAATGAGGAACAGAGGGACATTGCTCCAAATCAGGGACAGTCCCTCGAAATCAGGGACAGTTGGGAGCTATGGCCTAGGCTTATGACATCATGCACAGCTCTCTCCCTCACCCCGTGAGAGTTTGCCAGGAAGGGAGGGGGGATGAGTCATACAAGGGCCAATGAGAGCTGCAGAGCTGCCTCTGTGTGTCTGTGTAAATCCAGGAAGTGAACAGGAAGCAGCTTCAGCTGCCCACAGTTAAAATGGCTGCAGCCAGACTCAGTGGAGGGATATTATTGCAGCATATTTGGCCAGTACAGAATCACAGAATATATAAAATAATATGCAAAGTGGTTGGAGGGAAGCTTCAGAATGACAAAGATGTTTTTATTGCACATTATGTGAGCAGACTGCAGTTCCTTTTTAAGATTACATTGGCATATAAGAAGATGGTAACATTGGTATGTAACAGCTGGTCATACATGCACAGTTTCTACAGGGGAGAGTGGTTTGCTCTGACAATATGGCTGTACTGTATATAGGTCACAGCCAGCTTATTCCATTGACAGACATTCACTCAAATATTGTATAGCTCAGCTGGAAAACGTCGTCTTTTATGGGATGCATGAATGGGACTCTTGAATACTTTGTTCCAGGAATTATCTGTGCACGGCACAATCTCCCAATGTAATCTGCAGGACTGAGCTGTCAGCCTGACGGGTGGAAAAATGAGACGTCACCAGCACTCCTGTTGCAAACATATACACATTTTCATTAGTGCAATGTCACATCAGTCAAAGAATAAATAATAGTAATAAATGCACATCTTTTTGCAGGTTAAAAAAAATATGCATTTACTATTTGTTTTACTAGGAGCCTGGAAAGCATTGCAGGGCTCCTGCAGACTTGTCAGTGTATCTGTCTGCTCGTACCTTGTATGGACAGGCAAGTACGCACTGACAGGAACAGACGAGGAAATACCAGACCGTAGGGTTGCTACCTTTTCTTCATGTCAAACCTGAACACTTTAGCGGCGCACAGCAATACTTTTTTTTTATAGTATAAAATATTCATATATTTTGCTATTAAATAACATTTCTAATCATATTAGGTTAATAACAAGAGTCCCCCTTTACATCAGAGTTCCCCTTTTACATATAAATCCACAGAGTTCTCTTTTTACATATAAATCCACAGAGTTCCCCTTTTACATATAAATCCACAGAGTTCTCTTTTTACATATAAATCCACAGAGTTCCCTTTTTACATATAAATCCACAGAGTTCTCTTTTTACATATAAATCCACAGAGTTCCCTTTTTACATATAAATCCACAGAGTTTCCCTTTTACATATAAATCCACAGAGTTCCCCTTTTACATATAAATCCACAGAGTTTCCCTTTTACATATAAATCCACAGAGTTCCCCTTTTACATATAAATCCACAGAGTTCCCCTTTTACATATAAATCCACAGAGTTCCCCTTTTACATATAAATCCACAGAGTTCCCCTTTTACATATAAATCCACAGAGTTCTCTTTTTACATATAAATCCACAGAGTTCCCTTTTTACATATAAATCCACAGAGTTCTCTTTTTACATATAAATCCACAGAGTTCCCTTTTTACATATAAATCCACAGAGTTTCCCTTTTACATATAAATCCACAGAGTTCCCCTTTTACATATAAATCCACAGAGGTCCCCTTTTACATATAAATCCACAGAGTTCTCCTTTTACATATAAATCCACAGAGGTCCCCTTTTACATATAAATCCACAGAGTTCTCCTTTTACATATAAATCCACAGAGTTCTCCTTTTACATATAAATCCACAGAGGTCCCCTTTTACAAAAAAATCCACAGAGTTCTCCTTTTACATATAAATCCACAGAGTTCCCTTTTACATATAAATCCACAGAGTTCTCCTTTTACATATAAATCCACAGAGTTCCCTTTTACAATTAAATCCACAGAGTTCCATTTTTACATATAAATCCACAGAGTTCCCCTTTTACATATAAATCTACAGAGTTCCCCTTTTACATATAAATCCACAGAGTTCCCTTTTTACATATAAATCCACAGAGTTCCCCATTTACATATAAATTCACAGAGTTCCCTTTTTACATATAAATCCACAAAGTTCTCCTTTTTACATATAAATCCACATAGTTCTCCTTTTACATATAAATCCACAGAGTTTCCTTTTTACATATAAATCCACAGAGTTCCCTTTTACATATAAATCCACATAAATCTTTTTCCATGTAAAAACAAGCACAAAGAGCTCCTTTTTCAATTGTTTTTCAGCTTGAAAAAGGAGCGCGCATGCTCTATTCGGGACTCGCTCATGCTCTGAAATGCGCTGTGTCCCCTTTGACCCCCCGCTGACGTCACACGCCGCTCCACGAGCAAACGTCTCCACCAAAGGAAACAGCCAGCTTCTCCCCTGGCACCTTGCGGCTCTATGGTCTGGACTACGAGACTGCCCTGGGCGCTTGGAGACATTACCACGTCCTGATGATTCTCTAGGGGCTCATCTACTTACTGTAATGTAAGTGTTGTAAACTTTTATCTCTTAATCATTAAACATTTTACTTAGAGGCGTTTTTCTGTTCTCTTTTCTCTCATCCAGATGTATCTGTGGCTGCTGGACTTCAAATTTCCAGCCCCCACTTTCCTTTTCCTGGGGGGAAGAGGTACAGATTGAGACATTTTTTCTTTCCCATCTGTGTGTGTGTTGGGGGGGGGGGGTGGATGGGTTGTTAGTGCTGGCTTTGGGCAGCATAGACAACTGCAGCTAGCAACCCTGCTGGGAAGCCATAGTCCAGTCTAAATAACGTGTCCAGGTTTCAGGCGGTCTGAAACCCGGTCGCATGATTCCAAACCCGAACTGTCCGGGTGAATCCTGGACAGGTGGCAACCCTACCAGACCACTCAACAGTGCCCTGGTAGTTCATTGAGAACTACAAGTCGACAGTTGGGCTGCATTCACACCTGAGCCCAGCGTCTTTGAGTGCTTTTCCTGTGTTTTTTTGCGCGTTTGTATGCAGCATTTTTGGGCCTTGACCTTTTTTTTATTAGCCTATTGAGAAAACTATTATCTGTTGCATCATTTGTTGCTAGGTATTTCAGCTTTTGTTAGCTTTTCCATTAGCTTTTATTTCTTCTTTTTATTATTATTATTAATTTATTATAATGTTTTTTCCTTAGGGTAAGGGGTTCGAGTTCAGTTTATGTTAGGGATAGGATTAGGAGTTGGGGTTATTTATTATTATTATTTTATTTATTTTTATTTTATTCTATTTATTATTATATGTAGGGTTGTCCCGATACCGATAATAGTATCGGTATCGGGACTGATTCCGAGTATTTGCGGGAGTACTTGTACTCCCGCAAATACCCCCGATACCGAAATAGAATACTTGCACCCCCCCCCCCCCCCCCCCGCCGCCGCCGCATCCCGCCGCGTCCCCGCCGCTTGGTTAATACGGGCGGGGAACATTACAGCTTTCATTTGAATAGCTGTAGTGTTTCCCGCCGCGCCGCGTATAGACACTCCCCCTTGCTCGGGTGAACTGTCCAATCCCGAGCAAGGGGGAGTGTCTATACGCAGCGCGGCGCGAAAGACTACAGCTATTTAAAAGATAGCTGTAATGTTCCCCGCCCGTATTAACCAAGCGGCGGAGCGGCAGCATGTACGGTAAGGGGGACATGGCTGCATATATGGGGGGGACATGGCTGGATATGGGGGGGACATGGCTGGATATGGGGGGGGGCATGGCTGCATATGGGGGGGACATGGCTGGATATGGGGGGGACATGGCTGGATATGGGGGGGGACATGGCTGGCTATGGGGGGGGGCATGGCTGCATATGGGGGGGACATGGCTGGATATGGGGGGGACATGGCTGCATATGGGGGGGACATAGCTGCATATGGGCGGGGACATGGCTGCATATGGGGGGACATGGCTGGATATGGGGAGGACATGGCTGCATATGGGGGGGACATGGCTGCATATGGGGGGACATGGCTGGATATGGGGGGGACATGGCTGCATATGGGGGAACATGGCTGGATATGGGGGGGGCATGGCTGCATATGGGCGGGACGTGGCTGCATATGGGAGGGACATGGCTGGATATGGGGGGACATGGCTGGATATGGGGTGGACATGGCTGGATATGGGGGGACATGGCTGCATATGGGGGGGACATGGCTGCATATATGGGAAGGACATGGCTGCATATACGGGAAGGACATGGCTGCATATATGGGAAGGACATGGCTGCATCTGTGGGGGGACATGGCTGCATCTGTGGGGGGACATGGCTGCATCTGTGGGGGGACATGGCTGCATCTGTGGGGGGACATGGCTGCATTTGGGGATGGCTGCATTTGGGGACACATTTAAAAAAAAGTATCGTATTCGGTATCGGCGAGTACTTGAAAAAAAGTATCGGTACTTGTACTCTGTCCTAAAAATGTGGTATCGGGACAACCCTAATTATATGTATAACTTTGTTCCTGCGGTAAATGGCATGACTACCCAATGTCTCTGGTCCTCAGGCCACATCTATACAGTTTTATACTGGATGCCAGTGATCATTAACATATAATTGGTGTGTTCCAGCCAAACTGCAGTGCCCAGAGATCTGTATCTCGGTCTGAGTAGTGCGTAAATCCGGAGCAGTTAAAAGTAATTACAATTATTAAATATGACTCCAGTTACAAAGTATGGAGTAATATGATTTTAGCTGCATTAAATGGATCCTGATATGTTCAATATGTTTTGTGTGAGTTTTTTTAACCACTTCCATACAGGGCAATTTCACCCCCTTCCTGCCCAGAACAATTTTTAGTTTTCATCGCTGTCGCATTTTGAATGACAATTACACGGTCGTGCGACGTGGCTCCCGAACAAAATTGACGTCCTTTTTTTCCCCACAAATAGAGCTTTCTTTGGGTGGTATTTTATCATCTCTGCGGTTTTGATTTTTTGCGCTAAAAAACAAAAGAAGAGCGACAATTTTGAAAAAAACATAGTGGCCCAGATTCACAGAGAGCGGGCGCACATTACACCGCCGTAGCGCAAATAATATATGCTACGCCGACGCAGCACAGAGAGGCGAGCATGGAATTTACAAAGTCAGTGCTCCCAAAACTGCGCTGGGTTTCGAAGGCGTAAGTCGGCGTAGGTGGAAGTGGGCGTGAGCCATGCAAATGAGGCGTGACCCCATGCAAATGATGGGCCGAGCGCCAGACAGGTACGTATCGCCAACTGCGCCGAGACGAGGACGCATCCCTCTACGCATGCTCATAACCACGTTGGAACAACTGCCTAAAATACGCCGGATCACTGCCTACGGCGTGAACGTAACCTACGCCCAGCCACACACACGTCCAACGTAAACTCCGTAAAATACGCCGGCTTCTGTTCCCTGGTGCAGCCCTTTGCATGTCTGCTGCTGAGTTACACCTCCTTTATGGGGCTTAACTTTACGCGGAAGTAAAACTTAAGCGCACATCGCATAGCCTGCGTCGGGCGCACGTACATTCGTGAATCGCCGTATTTCCCTCATTTGCATATTTGAATAGAAAATCAATGGGAGCGCCACATGCGTCCAGCCTAAATATGCGCCCACGCTACGCCGGCCTAGGCAAGTTACGTCGGTGGGATGAAGCCTGTTTTTAGGCGTATCTTAGTTTGTGGGTCCGGCGCACATTTGCACTTACGCGGCGTATCTTGAGATACGTCGGCGCAAGTGCTTTGTGAATCCGGGCCAGTATCTTTTACTTTTTGATTTAATAAATATCATAATTTTTTTTTTTTTTAATATTTTTTTCCTCAGACAAATGTGAGGCATAGGAGGTCAAATCAAGACACCACATCCCATATATTAATCAAAAAAGAAAATGGGGGGGGGGGGGGGGTAACAAACCCAGGGACTTTAAACAGTGTCAAAAAAGCCGTTTAAAGTCCCTGGGTTTGTTACCCCCCCCCCCCATTTTCTATTTGTTTCCTCAGTTTAGACCTATACGTATTCTTCTACATATTTTTGGTAAAAAATAATTGCAATAAGCGTATTTGATCGGTTTACGCAAAAGTTCTAGCATCTACAAAATAGGTACATCCAAAAAGAAGGTACAGCGCTGATGTGAATGAAATAAATTATGAATAAACCAAATAAATTGTGAAAAATAATCTGTGACTAAATGAACAAAACAAATTAATTATATGGTGAAAAATTCCTAAGAATGTCCAGAAGTGAAAGAGTAAATATGCTGATCCTCCACCAATCAATGATTGAATATAGGTGATAAAATAGCAAATGTAAATCAGTGAAAAAAAGTCCAATGGTAAAAACAAACGAGATTCTTAATCTTCCACCAAGAGAAAACACCCGTGTGATGATATTCCAATCTGCTTACCAGATTCACTGACCGTTAGTGCGGTCAGATAGAGCCCAGAGATCTTTTAAAGTCCTCTCAAGTGGACTATATAACAGCAGGTTACACAGATCGGATCATCTACTGCTCCAAAACTCCAGATAAAATGAGGATGCGCTCATGTATTCAAAGAGAAAGAACGAGAAATAGCTCCATAGTGAAGTATTGTATGTAAGGATTTTTTATTAAGGAAAAAATTGCACTTACAATTCGGTCGATATAAAAAAGCTTGTCATGGATCCCAGCGCATGCAGCGCGTGCTGACAATCGAATCCTGGTGGCTGTGCTCAGTGTGTATAGCTCTCTCCGTACGAGCGATGACAGGGTACGCTTTAGGCCACTCCTACGTACGTTTCGTCGTAAGACGTCGTCGGGGATGGACCAAGATTGGTCCATCCCCGACGACGTCTTACTGACAGGACATGGATCTGTGCGTTTACACACACAGACAGGGCTGTCTTAATGAGAGGGCACACCTGGGCACTGCCCAGGGGCCCCAGCTGCATGGAGGGCCCCTGCATATTTACCAAAGCAGCTGATCCTTGAGCCCACGCTGCCCCGATATTGGGGGCCCCATGATGGCACTGAGAGTGATATATACACCGGGGAGGCAGTCTGGCTCCTACCTACTTGATGTCTGTTTACCTTCACTGTCATCATTGTAGGGGCCCCAGAGCATTACTTTGCCCAGGGGCCCATGATGCTATTAAGACGGCCCTGCACACAGATCCATGGTCCTGCTGTTTTTGTGGGCAATCGCGGGTGCCCGTCGTACATCGCGGCCGCCGGGCACGTGCACCGGGTCCCGAGCAATGTGGCGGCGGTGCGCGCGCGCCCCCTAGCCACCCGGAAATGCAAGGACGTCATATGACGTCCACTCTGAGGGAGGAAGGGTTCCCGCCGACGTCATTTTACAATGACTCGATAGGGAAAGTGTTAAATATATACAGCAGTGGCGGCTGGTGATCAAAATTTTTGGGGGGTGCAAACAAACGGAAAAAAAAAAAAAAAACATCAATTGCAGCCTCACTGTGCCCATCATTTGCTGCCACTGTGCCCATCAAACGCAGCCACTGTGCCATAAAATTATTGCCACTGTGAAGTTGAAATTCTTGGACACCTCAAAAGTGTGCTCATTGTTTCTCTCTTTTGGTACTTCTGTAAAAGCTTTGTAAATTGATCCTATTGCATTGTACATTTCAGAACAAGAATATGGGCGTCGGAAAGAAATCTTTTACATTTTTCATTGAATGTTGAACACTTTAGAGGTGTGATGTAACCCTAGCAGGACCAGGCTTATGCACTTTATACTATAGACAGGGAAGGCGCTAATAAGGATTAGTCTAACTATTTAAACTGTGATAAACAGTTGGAGTCAAGCCATGCAAATGCATGCTAATCAAATCTAATCCTATTTTATCCTCTGAAGCATGGTGAAAAACTTGTATTGTAATGTTGTAATGGCTATTAAATCTGCTAGCAAACCAACTAAATTACACCTCAGGTATTTACTTGTGTGCTATCTCTGTTTACAAGGCCGTGTAAACGTTATAGGATTCTTTCCAGTTGACACCTCTCCCTGGCTGCTCAGAAAATGGAATTTGGATACGATATGATTTTCCTCATACGATGTATCACAATCGCAGACGTGGATAAATAATGAGCTGGTGATAAGATCTCTTAACCACTTCAGCCCCTGGAAGAGTTGGTAGCCCAATGACCGGCAAAAATGGGGAAAAAAGTGTGGGAACTCCCCCACCAAAAAAATTAAAAATGATACGCTCATATGCAGAATAACTAAACCGCATGTTTTTTTTTTTTTTTCGATCCACTGTACCTTAGTAATCCTTTATGTTACTGGCCCCTTCCTGTATATGGATTCATTGGGTAGTGTGCGAGTATTTCGTCACTTCAAGTTTTTTCTAAATCCCGCGATAACTCGCGGCAGACCTCCGCAATGTCTCCTGGGAACAATGACAAAAGCTCCCAGGAGACATTGCGGCATCGAGGAAGTGACGGACTACCCACACACTACCTGATGAATCCATATACAGGAAGCGGCCAGTAACAGTAACATAAAGGATTACTAAGGTTCGCCTGCTCCTGACAGTGACTCGAGCTGGGCATCGCCGTTTAGTGAACAATTGGCTCGGGCGGCTCGGCTGCTCTAGTCCTGCAAAGGGAACTGAGTTCCTGCTGTGAAAAAAGTGCAGGAACTTCGTTCCCGCGCGTTCCCGCAGGACTTGAGCCCTGATGACCGGTCCATTTTTTTGCGATTCGGCACTGCATCGCTTTAACTGACAATTGCGCGGTCGTGCCCTTGTTGTACCCAAACAAAATTTACGTCCTTTTTCCCCCCCACAAATAGAGCTTTCTTTTGCTGGTATTTGATCACCTTTCGTTGGCCTGGATCCAGGGCCGTATGGAGGGAAGGATCCAATGGGTCGAGATGACGAAACCCTGATTCTCAGCTGACGAACACCGCAGATGCAGTAGAAGCAGTGGATGATGAATGCACAAAAGGATTTGCTCCTCACAGACTCCACCAGAGAAAGGAATAAGGGAAATGCTCCAAATAAATATATGCCCCTGTAGAAGACCACTTGTGTCGAAACGTGTCGGACCAGCATTTTCTGCATCCCACTTTGCTTTTATACCCTTTCATAATTTCGTGATCACTTTTTATACCTATTGGTTGACCTGCACCATTTGGAGCATTTCCGTTAATCCTTCCTCTGTTGGAGTCCATGGGGAGCAAATCCCACTGTGCATTCATCATCCACTGCTTCTACTGCATCTGCGGTGTTCATCAGCTGAGAATCAGGATTTGTCATCTCGACCCATTGGATCCTTCCCTCCATACAACACTGGATCCAGACCAACTAAGGATTCCAAGCTTTATTGACCCACTGTCGTATGACATGTGTGTCCAACTCAGCTGGTAAGAGTATCCAATTTACTTATCTCTGAAGAGTATACAAGTGACCACAGGCAACCCTATACCTCTCCCAGTATTTGGTACCATCCAAACAGGAAGAAGTTTTCATTCATCCTCTTTGCCTATGTGGATTTTAACCTATGTCATATGTTGAGTTCACTGTTGTCACTGGATTTACTGTATACTATTTCCATATCATTGTTCTTTTTGTGATTTATTGGTTTATTCTAGACAAGTGTACACTGAAATATTTCGTTTCGGAATTTCGTTTTCGTCCAAAAAATAAATTTATTTAGTTACTCCCGAAAATTTGTTTTTATTTATTTAGTTTTTCGTTGGAAATTACATTCGTCCGAAAATCCGAACAAATTAGGGTTGATTCTGTCAGTGAAGGCTTATGGCGTCTGTCGAATGTTTTAAAGAAGATTCGATGGAGCAGCAAAACTGTACGACGCCGCGATCGTACATTTCCGGTGGAATGTTCAGCCTACAAACTATAGAAGAATTCTAATGTTGTATGACACTAGTAATAATTAAATGTATTAATTAATATTATTAGTCAACCAACATTAGACATTTTCTATAGCCTATGGGCCGAGCATTTGACCGGAAATGTACGATTGCGGCATTGTACAGTTTAGCTGCTCCGTTGAATCTTCTTAGAACTATCAACAGACACCATAAGCCTTCAATGACAGATTCGACGTTTGTACGTTTTTCGATGCTTTGTTGAATCTTCGTCGTTCATGTTGAAATGTCAAGTTAGTTCTAGCTATTTTACTGCTCCTCCTCTTTGGTTACAATCAGCCAATAACATTCATCATCATCATTATTTTTATTTTACTTCCCCCCCACCCAATTCCAGCAGCGATCTTTTCTCTCTATAATGTCGAATCTTTTCTCTCTATAATGTCGAATCTTTTCTCTCTATAATGTCGAATCTTTTCTCTCTATAATGAATCTTTTATCTCTATGTTGAATCTTTTCTCTTTATGTAAAATAATCTTGGACTAATAGAGTTAAGGTTAGGCACATTCGACCAACGAAAATGAAAATAAAGCATTTGTTTGTCGGATCTTTCGGTTTTCGTATTCTGTGCATTCGTTTTCGTTTGTTAAAACGATAACGAAAATACCTGAAATTTGGATGAAAATGCATTCGGATGAAAACGAATGCACATGTCTAGTTTATTCCTCACTTTGTGTTTTGAGTACATTCACCAGTATTCACGTGCACTTCGTTTTTTTAGCACTGGCGCTACACTATATTTCCATTTATCAACAGTAAAGGCTATATTATTTTTTGAAATTTGCTAAATTTTTAACCACAACCCCCTTAAGGTTACTTTCAGCCTTCACATAGGAAGGCAGCTAACTGTCCCCTTCTGTAGACAGGCCCTAAGTCTGAAGAGATGACAGAATTTTGTAGGACTGGACTGACCTATGAAAGGGAGGGTGATGGGGTGTATTGACCAAATGTAGTCAGATTTTCGGACTTTCCTTTTACATTTTTGAGGGAGCACGTGACAAATATATCGTTGATGTAATCCTACTTTCTACAAAGCATGATAAACCTTCTAGCTTGTCAAAGCTCTTCATTTTACCTGAGAACAAATAAACTGTTAGGCCTTGTACTCACGACCGGATCTGTGCGCTGGAAACTGTCTGCCCGACAGTTTCCGGCGTACAAGGCTGATTTGTGTTTTGTTCCGCTGGCGTGTACACACCAGCGGACCAAATTCCCGTCGTACCGGAACGCGTGCACGTAAACTACGTACGACGTCACTATAAAGGGGAAGACCAAAGTTAATGGCGCCGCCCTCTGTTCCTCTTTTGCTAGTTACGTGTTTGCTCGTGTTAGTGAAGGTTTGGTTAGAGCTGATTCGCGCTTCTCGGTCTCCAGGCTTTGACAGCGTGTATTCACGGGTTCAGTGCGTGTGCTTGCGGTAACGTAGTTGTCATTCGGCTATAGGCAAGCAGGTTGTTTCTGCTTTAGCAGTTGCATCCTGTGCGCTCGTATCTGTTTGTCACGCGTTTGTCGCAGGTAGTGCTGGATTTGCGAGTGCTTTCTGTTTCAGTGTGTTCTTGACTGACCAGCCGGCCGGTTTGAAGCCATGATGGAGCAGCAGCGTCAATTTTCGCGAGTTGGTGCTGTTTATGGGATGGCTGCTGGATATGTTCATTTGTCCAGTACTTTGGCCAGAAACAGGGGGCGGAGGCGTTTCTGGACCAAGAATTGGTTGCGCCAGCGTGACCAGTTCTCACATATGCCTCTGCTTAGGGAACTCCAGGAGAATAATCCTAATGACTTTAGGAATTTTCTCCGCATGACGGACCCCGTATTCAACCGTCTGCTGGATCTTCTGTCCCCCTATATCACGAGGCAGGACACTGTGATGCGCCAAGCCATCACGGCCGAGCAGAGGCTTATTGCCACGTTGCGGTACCTGGCGACTGGGAGGAGCCTGCAGGACCTCAAGTTCTCGACAGGCATCTCTCCGCAGGCGCTTGGGGTCATCATACCGGACACGTGTGCTGCCATCATCAAAGTTATGCATGAGGAGTATATTAAGGTAAGTTTCCTGGCTCTAATAATGTGGCCAACTAACTTTCTTTTTATTTTCCCAGATATGCTGTGTGTTTAACTAACGTTACCTTTTCTCCCTATGCATGTTGATATCAGCTTTACATGTTTTATTCTTGGCCTACCTGCATATTTGTCCCTTACCCAATATTAACCTGTCCAGCATGCTATCCTAGGGACAAACCCACCTTGCCATTTTTTCAAACAGGACTTTTTGGTTTTTGTGCCCCCCCCCCCCCCCCTTCAAACTTTTATTGTCCCCATCAGAGGGCTGTGGAGTCTCTTAATGAAGTGGCCCTATATATTTCATTTCCCAAATTCTCCATGCACATTTTTCTAATGCAATTTTAATACTGTGAACTGTCACAAGGATGCTTGTAGGATGTATTTGTTACAAAGTACTAAATCTCTAATTTTGTTTGTCCCCACAGCTACCCTCCACACCACAGGAATGGCAGTCTGTGGCTTCCCAATTTGCCCAGCGGTGTGATTTTCCAAACTGCGGTGGAGCAATAGATGGGAAACACGTCCGCATTGTGCCCCCACCCCGCTCGGGGTCGTACTATTATAATTACAAGGGTTATCATAGTATTGTGTTGATGGCGGTGGTGTCGGCACAGTATGAGTTTCTATATGTGGACGTGGGGAAGAACGGCCGGATGTCTGATGGGGGAGTGTTCGCACGGACTGATTTCTATGATCGTCTCCAAGCTGGTGGTCTGGCATTGCCACCAGATGAAGATAATGTGGAAGGACTTCCGTTTGTGTTCCTAGCGGACGAGGCTTTTGGGCTTGGTCCTCACCTCATGCGGCCTTTTCCCCAGAGGACCCTCACCTCAGAGAGGAGTGTGTTTAATTTTCGGTTGGCCAGGGCTCGGAGGGTAGTCGAGAATGCCTTTGGGATACTCACCAACCGGTTCCGCCTGTTCAGGACATCGATACATCTGGCGGAATATAAATTGGACACCGTTGTATTTGCCTGCTGCATTTTGCACAACTTTTTACGCAGGCACTCCCAGACGTACCTACCCGACATCGGTTCTGAGGCAAGACTACCCTCAGATCCCCTTCCCGGGCTGGACACTGGTCGCGCTGGCTTGGCCCCCCAATCAGCTCGTGAGGTACGCGACAAATATGTTGAGTACTTCATGGGTCGGGGGGCCATTGCTATGCCAGATCATATTTCTTTCTAATTCGGCCCCCAAAGAAAGGAATATTCTAAAAAATAATAAATAATTAGACCATTGGACTTTATACAGTTGTTTGTCATTAATGCTTTTTCTCTTTTTCTGTCTTCCTGGTTCTCTAACTAACTTCTTCTATTGTAATGCATAATTGATTTCTCCACTTTTAGTAACTAACCACATTTTGCACATTATTCACTCATCTACAAACAGGGTATTGAGTCTAGAAATAAGAAGCAACTCCATTTGTAAATGTTGAGGTCAATTTTTTTTAATTTTTGCTTGTTCATGACCCCAAAAATAATTTTATATTTTTTTCATTACTCCCTGCTTTTGTACTTAGGAGTCTTCAAAATTTTTTTAAAATTTTCTTTTTTTTTTCAGGTAATTCAACCAAAAATATTATGCAGATTATACATTTATTAACAAGTTCACTTTTTTTTTCATCAAATATAGTTAGATTTATTGTTTACATATATATATATATATAGATTATATTTGGTGGGGTGTTTACCGCCTTAATTTTTTTTTTGGCCATATTTTTTAGGCACAAAAAACAATAATTTTTTAACCATTTTTTTTTTTTTTGGTGTGTTTTTCTAAAAGAAAATTTTTAGGTGAGAATTTGGAGTCAAATCTCTACTTCACTAAATTCAGTGATTAGAGAGATTTATAATTCTATATATATATTTAAAAAATTTTTTGGCGTTGTTTATTCTTTATGGTCTAAACTTTATAGTATCCCAAAATGTTCAACATGGTCAAAAAGTAACAAAATCCAATTCAAAAAATATAAAAACTCACAACAGCAGTCAGTCATGGTGTGCTTTCACACTGGAACACGCCAAAATTGGAAGATACACACATTCAGTGCAAACTCGCCAAATGTCATTGGTTCAACAGACAAATGGCCACATGTGCTATCTGACATCATGGGTGATCAATGTCTGTGTTTTGTGGGAGCAAACCCTTCCTCTCAACTACTTGAGGATGGAGGAGGGGGTTGGACCCACAAAGCACAGACATTAGATATTCTGTGATGGCAGATAGCACATGTTGGCACACTGTGTGTGTATATTCAAATTTTGGCGTATTCATTATTCAAACTGTAAAAATGTTTGTGGGGGCGGGGGATGGGCGGGGGGTGTTTCAGTCTTTGACACGGCCCATCATGTCAATAATGTTCTTAAAATTAGATTCGATCACCATCATTCTTTGCCGCATATTGTCCATTTCCGTGCTGCATTCCAAAAGGACATTTGTTACATTCTGTTCCATGAGAAACATCCTTTCACGCATATTGTGCATTTCAGTGCTGCACTCCATTACCTGCTGAATAATTATAGCAGCACTTGCACGTGAAAATATTGGCACACCATCCTCCTCCCCTAAAACAACAAAAAAAAATGGCATTTACAATATTATTTTTCAATGAGGCCTATCTACATATGTTTTTTGGAATCAAGCTAGGGTGACACTGACCTGATGGGCTTCTCCTTTCCACCTCTTCGACATCTTCTATCACTCCTCCTTCTTCCACCACCTCCCCATCATCTTCTATCACTCCTCCTTCTTCCACCACTTCCCCATCATCTTCGACTCCTCCTTCATCCATCAATCCACCTTCTTTCAATTCGCCAAATTGTTCTTCCGCCACTTGCCCTTCATCTGCTATGACTTCTAAGTCCAAAATTACTTCTTCCTCCTCTCTTCCTTCCTCCTCTCCTTCCACATCCTCCTCTCCTTCCACATCCTCCTCTCCTTCCACATCCTCTTCTCCTTCCACATTCTCCTCTCCTTCCACATCCTCTTCTCCTTCCACATCCTCCTCCTCCTCCACATGTTGAGATGGCAGATTTTGGCCTTGTCTGGCCCTCTCTGCCTCCTCCAAATGCTGGCGACTTCTTTCCCCTGAAATAAACCAAAAAAAATGTAGACTCATCAGCACACAGATATTGGAGAGCATAAATCGCACACATTGCTTAGAAGATGCTTTCATTTAGTTACTTTTATCTTTCACCAAACCTACATTTTGCAATTACTTCTATATGGCAAGCTCTGATCCTGCCCCTTTTTAGCAAAGTGACACACATGGATGTCCCCCCTAAACTGTATTTCTGGGAGACCCTACCAAAACCCATTTTTGATTTGGGGAGACACAGGTGCTCTGCATTGCAGATGTGAAAACATCTGCTTTATTACCACTGTTTTTAGAATGAATCCTGTTTGCCTTTCCCATTCTCATACTTTTTTTTTCTAGAACTAGCTTTTACACAATGTTTACAAACAAAGTTTTTGGCCAGTGAGCCATGTCCAGGTGTGTTGTTCCTGTAATAACCGAGCCTTTCTGATAAACTATGTGATGTTACGTTGTTTACTAAGAACACTGTTTGTAAATATGTAGTTATTTATGTTCTAAAAAATAAATAACAACATGTCTTTAAAATTACAAGCTGGCCAAGGAGGCAGATGGTGAAATATACATGGCAACACATTATTGCAGACAATCACCACCCCCCCCCCCCCCCAACCCCAATATATATTTACTTACTTTTACGCAGAATTTTAAGTATTTTCTTCATCTGATGTGGCTCCCTCAATTTTAAGTCTGACCATCGTTTCCTCAGCTGTTCCTTGGACCTGGTGATCCCAAACATCCTCTGCATTCTCCTCGCCACCTTGTCCATAATATGTGCCTTTCGGCGGTTAGGGGTCTTGTATGGCCCTAATTCCCCATCATAGTCCTTCTTTCGCATGATGTAAACTAACTCCACCATTTCCTGGAACCGCATATTAGTGGCTTTATATCTTCTTTTCCTTGATCGGGACGTCCCTGCCTCTGTCCCTTCACTTGTGGCATGAGAGCATCGTGCCCGCTCGTGTGACATCGCCATCTTTCCTTTCCCACAGAGATTATGGGCGTGGAAAAGATGAATTCTTACGCCATGGGCGGAGAAGAGGGCGGCGTTTAATACATACGCGGAGTGTAGAGAATGCAAACAACGTGTTTACGTCCGTTACGCGGAGAATCTTCGAGCGCATCCAGAACATACACAGTTAACGCCATATTTCCTAAACTCATTGATTAGGGGCCTCGCAAAGGTGACGAGGGCGGGGTTTCATAAATACGCGGAGTGTTTAAAAGGTTTACGCCGTGATTACGCATCTTACGCGGTAATTAGGCGAGCGTGAGAAACGAGGAGCGAGAGACAGGAAGGTAAGGAAATTAAAAATGTGATCAGCAGAGGCCTTGAAAATGTAGACACATGGGATGGGGGTTTGGGCTGTTGGTTGCACCCTTTTTAAGCTATTCTGTCTATGGGGTACCACAATGTTATTTTGGTATCCAAATGCTTTTGGACACCTCACAAAATAGAGATGTGAACAATGCTGTACCTCATTGACAAGTTTTTGAATGGTGTATTCAGATCAGGCAAAGTATTGTTCAAGTGTTGGTTGTACAGAGGTCATTAGGAAGTGTCTTTTATGTCATCCATTGTCAGGGGCATGAGATTTACACAGGAAAGAGTGCCTAGATGAATACTGTCATTTGTAAGCATTGTTTATTTTTCAATATTAAAAATATTTACTGCAATGTTAACAATGGCTCTGCATCTAGCAAATCAATGTTTGGTACAACCAATGCGGCCGAGCTGACAATCATTGTTTAAACAAGAGAGACTGTGTTTGTAATTAGATATAGGTAATAAATTTAAAGACACATATTATATCAAGGTCAACGCTGATCCTTTTGAATATTTATTTTTCTTTGGTTTATGTTTTTTGAATCTAGACTCAAAAAAAAATATCATATTTCAAAAAGTAAAATGGACCAACTACAAACCAAGGAAGCTATAGAGGCCTTACTACAAAAATATCAGGACACGCCCATCCTGTGGAATTCAAAACACGCATTATATTGTAATAAAGATGTACGAGCGGCAGCACTAGAAGAGCTAGCAAACTATATGCAAACATGGGTGCCAGGATGCACTGCCAACATGGTGAAGGATAAACTTGCCAACCTCAGAAGCACATACAGGAGAGCATACAAAGCTAATAAAATCAAAAAATCGGGAGCAGCAGCAAGACAAGCAAAGGAACCCAAACTGTGGTATTATAAACAGATGGCTTTTTTGCGGGACGAAATGGAAGGCAGGAAAACGATGTCCAGTCTTTCTTCCAACCTTTCCTCCATGCTACCTTCCAGCGGACCTTCCCCAGATGACCACAGCCCTGCAGAGTCGGAGGAAGAGGGCCTGGCTGACAGAGATGCAGATCTGCCACCCTTCGATGAGGAGGTATAGTAGTTTCCTCTATATTTATGGCGTAAATAATTCTTGGTGGATTAATGATTAGATATTGTAAAAATAAAACCAAGCTGGAAAAAAGCAAACAAAAAGGTGTACAGACAAATAGGTGTCAGGGATGACAACTGCAGGGGTCAGAAGTAGAGTGTATTCAAGTAATAATGAACAGAAAATACTGAACGAAAAACATGAAAATGAGTGTGGTTTTATTTAGCGAAATTGTAAAAAAATTCTTTTTTTTTCCACACAGGAAGAAGAGATCAGCCAGGAGGTGGCAGATCCTCAGGTGTCTGTCAGCCAGGAGGAGGCCGGGGTCAGTGGCAGCCAGGAGGAGGCCGGGGTCAGTGGCAGCCAGGAGGAGGCCGGGGTCAGTGGCAGCCAGGAGGAGGCCGGGGTCAGTGGCAGCCAGGAGGAGGCTGGGCCCAGTGGCCTGCAGCAGGTCCACCCGGCCAGGAGAACCACCACCAGCCAGTCTTCTCCCCCCCAGGTGAGGCCATCAGGCCGAAGGAGGCAGTTGAGGCCTGTGGAGGAGGCAAGCCTCCGCATGATCCAGGAGGCAAGCGCCATCATGAGGGCCCCCCTCAACCCCACAGAGGCCTTCAGTGCCTCATTGGCCCATGATTTAAATGAAGGGGAGGAGGACCAGAGAAGACTGGCAAAGGCCCTGATGAACCAGGTCCTTTGGTGGATGCAGAGGGGCCTGCTGACCCCAGACACTGGGCTATGTGACCCGGCCCGGCTTGCGGAACACCATCCTCCTGCTGCCACATCAACCCCACCTGCAAGACCCCGTGTTCGATCCGCTGGAAGGCTGCCTGGAGGGAAGGCTGGAAAGAGGAGGAAACGTTGATTTTCTGCCTTCCATTTCCTTCCACATAAAGGACATCGTGTTTGTACTACCACAGTTTGGGTTCCTTTGTTTGTGTGCTGCTGCTTCATATTTTTGTGTTTGGCTACTGAGGCTTGGAAGTTTATCCTTCACCATGTTGGAAATGCAAGTTTGCATATAGTTTGCTATCTATTCTAGTGCTGCCGTTCTTTTTATTTTTTTGTGATGACATTTGCCTGAATAAAAGGCCTTTTGCTTTCATTTGAAAACATGTCTATTGTTTGATATACTGTGGGGATTATTAGGCAGCAAACCTTTAATAAATATACAATGGGTAATTTACAAAGGACACACTCCTTGGGGGGGGGGGGGGACATTTGGTGTGCCAACATGGTTTAATATTCTCTAATGAAACACCAAAAAAAAAAAAAAATTTTCAAAAAACATGTAAAAAAAAAATAGTTTAAATGGTGACATAACTAGAAACAAAAAAAAAAATTAAAAAAAAATGAACATTCCTTTACAAAAATGACTACTCTAAATTATGGAGGACCACCAACCAAAACACACGTCTGGCATAGAAAACATTATTAAAGGATTACATCACAAGCAAGAAATGTGACATTTCAGTATGGGACAACTCTATTGAAATTGCATCAGCAAGAGAACGGGGTTATTCTAGCAAGAGAAGAATTAATAAAACGAGGCTTTAAAATGTGGTTTAGTGCGCCTTTTTAAGACATTGTTCTCTTGCTAGAATAAAAGGTTTCTAATGACGAATGTGCCATATCCCAAACAAACGCGAGTTTTACCTGAACGAGCGCTCCCGTCTCCTCATTTGGACTGAGCATGCGCGGGGTTTTTGTACGCTGCTTTTGTGTACAGACGACCGAACATGTCTGACGGACACGATTCCAGCAGACTGTTTTAAAGCAAGACCAGGAAACAGTTGTTCGTTGGAAAACGGTCTGGCCGACGATTGTTTGCTGGAATTCTGTACGTTACTGCCTACACACGAACGAACATGTCCGCTGAAACTGGTCCGCGGACCAGTTTCAGCAGACATGTTTGGTCGTGAGTACGAGGCCTTAGAGTCGCCTAACAGGTCCGCCCGGTACAGAGATTGTCAGTTCTCTGGTTGATGTGTCATAGGGCCGGAAGACGGATTTTACACATACTGATCTCATAGCTAACCCTTGCTCAATTCTAGTCACGTGAAGATCCCCTAGGGCTCCTTCACACGACATGCATTACCGCACACTACAACTGGGCTGAAACCACACAATCAGACACGGACCATTTTTCTTAATGTAGCACTACCCCCGAAGGAGCTGCTGGTTTGTTTGGGTGGCACATTACCTCGTGGCTCCTCCGCTGTCCTAGGGGTATATGGTGAATGTAACAGTAACGGAATGTCCACGACAGGTGTCTTTTTCTGTGCTCTTTATTACCCAGCCGGGTAAAAACAATAAAACTTGTGGTGAAGAGTAAAGATGAAGTAGGAGAAATAGCAGACTCAGGCGTAACAATAGGAAACAGTCCTGCTTCCAACAACACTTTGAATTCTAGCCAGAATGGGTATAGCGTACCTGGACAGGCCTCTCTCACTGGCCTGGCAGCCAGAGTTTCGCTCGGAAAACTTGAAGGAGAAGTCTGTGCCACAGACCCTCCTGGAATGAACTTAGGGGAAAAGTCTCTGCCATAGACCCTCCCCAGAATTGTGATGGTGGAGATGATCCTCCTTAAGTAAGGTGACCAGATTTTTAAAATGAAATCCGGGGACATATTTTTTTTTTTACTAGTAATCAGCGACTCTCTGCCCATCACCGCCGCCGCCTGCCTCACATCCTGTCAAGTCTTACTTTCCGGGCCCCGGCTACTACTGGGTGGGCAGCAGAGGAAGATCACTCCGCCAGGGAAGGCAAGGATATAGGCAGGCGGCTGGCCGGGACTTGAGCCAAGGCAGAAGAAGATGCAAAAGGGAGCGGAATGGGCATGCACCCAAAACTGAAGAAATATTCCCTCCGCTCCGACCAGCACATGATCATCAGAAAGGGGAACAGATAATTTTTTTTTTTTTTTTTATTCTGCACTGACTGTTGAAATTGCCCCAGCCCCTGTTCAAATCCAATCCGGGGACAAAACCGGGGACAGACTTGGTCTGGGGACAGTGTCCTCAATCCAGGGACTGTCCCCGGAAAACAGAGATGTCTGGTCACCCTATCCTTAATATATTTTGTTGCCTGGATCTCCTTCAGGTAGTTTTTCAGGTTACCGACTGACAGATGACCAGCCTCTCAGTGTCCGGTTACCTTGATCCCCGGTGGTTTGTCGAGACCCTATTGGATCACCAGCCTCTCATTGGCTCTCCTCAGATGGACCTCGCTTGGGATCTTTCAAAATTGGGAACCCAGTCAACTACTGGCTCCCCGCCACCACTGAAATGTTCTGGACCAACATGGTCCTGGAACCAGGAACACCGCGTGGCACGCACACCCCAGCCTGGAATGCCATTACGCCGGGGCGCCGTGATGCAGTCACCCTAAAGGTGAAGAAGAAGAGGAAGAGACCCAGACCAATGGCGTCTGTTCCATAAATAGCCCAGCATGCACAGCGAGGAAAAACCCCTCCTGATAGGCTGCTGGGGAAGAGCACCCAAACCTCGACTCCATTGCTGCCACCTATTGTCCTGGGGTGAGAACAGCACCCCAGACACGACAGAATGAGCCCACAACACAGCCAAGCTGACTTTCAAGCCAACTTTGAACATAATAATTGGATCAGGGTCAGTTAATACTCTGATTCCCCTCTAAATTTAACTAGCACCGGTACTTGGAAGTAACTAGGCGCTACATTAACATAGCGCACCACATGCGCATCGTGTTGTGTGTTGGGCTGTACTTTGCGGAACATTGAGGCGCCACTGAAAATGAATGGCATGTAAACACTGCTCACTGTGGTGTATGAATTCCTGTGCATTGTGGCAGTGCAACCATCTAAATGGATCATTCTTTAATTGCCTGATCACTGAGCATCTAGATAAAAAAGCATTTGACACAGTTCACCATAAACGTTTACTGTATAAAGTAAGGTCTGTTGGCATGGACCATAGGGTGAGTACATGGACCATAGGGTGAGTACATGGATTGAAAAATGGCTACAAGAACGATTTCAGAGGGTGGTGATAAATGGGGAGTACCCGGAATGATCAGGGGTGGGAAGTGGGGTCCCCCAGGCTTCTGTGCTGGGACCAATCCTATTTAATTTGTTCATAAACAACCTGGAGGATGAGATAAACAGTTCAATCTCTGTATTTGCGGACGATACTAAGCTAAGCAGGGCAATAACTTCTCTGCAGGATGTGGAAACCTTGCAAGAAGATCTGAACAAATTAATGGGGTGGCAACTACATGGCAAATGAGGTTTAATGTAGAAAAATGTAAAATAATGCATTTGGGTGGCAAAAATATGAATGCAATCTATACACTGGGGGGAGGACCTCTGGGGGAATCTAGGATGGAAAAGGACCTGGGGCCAGGGCCGCCATCAGGGGGGTACAGGCAGTACACCTGTAAGGGGCCCGGAGGTCCACAGGGGCCCGGATGGCAACCCCCTTTAAAAAAAAGAAAAACATTTTTTTTAGGGGTCCGGAGGTCCCCAGGGGCCCAGAGGCCTCCAGGGCCCCGGATGGCAACCCTCCTTTTTTTTATTTATTTTTTAAAAATATATATATATTTTTTTTAATATATTTTTATTTTATTTTTTATTAAAGGGCCCAGAGGTATATATATATATATATATATATATATATATATATATATATATATATATATATTTATATATATGTATTTTTTATTATTATTATTAAAGGGCCCAGAGGTCCCCAGGGCCCCGGATGGCAACCCCCCTTTTTGTATATTAATTTTTTTTTTTTTTTTTTTATTATTTTTTTTTTCCTTTTTATTCCTTTTTTTTTTTTTTTTATATATATATTTTTTTATTAAAGGGCTCAGAGGTCCCCAGGGCCCCATGTGGCCACCCCCCTTTTTTTATTTTTTTTTATAAATGTTATAAACGCCCCTTTTTTTGTAATTTCATTTTATTTATTTTCTATTTTTTATTTTTATATATATATATATATATATATATATATATATATATATATATATATATATATATATATATATATATATATATATATATATATATATTTTTTTTTTTAATTACATTTTTTTTATTTAGTTTTTTTATTTTTATTAAAGGGCCCAGAGTTTCCCAGGGCCCCGGATGGCTACCCCCCTTATATATATATATTTTTTGTAAAGCCCCCCCCGGTTCTCAACTTGCAGCAGCCCCCCCCGCTTCTCAATTTCTGAAGGCAGCACCCCCCCCCCCCACGGTGCCCATGCCTGAAGCTGTGTAAGGGGCCCCATAATTCCTGATGGCGGCCCTGCCTGGGGGTCCTAGTAGATGACAGGCTTATCAATGACATGCAAAGCTGCTGGTAACAAAGCAAACAGAATATTGGCATTAAAAAGGAATTAATTCCAGAGATAAAATGATAATTCTCCCACTCTACAAGACTCTGGTCCGGCCGCACCTGGAGTATGCTGTCCAGTCCAGTTCTGGGCACCAGTCCTCAGGAAGGATGTACTGGAACTGGAAACTGGAGAGAGTACAAAGAACAACAAAGCTAATAAAGGGTCTGGAGGACATTAGTTATGAAGAAAGGTTGTGAGCGCTGAACTTATTCTCTCTGGAGAAGAGATGCTTAAGAGGGGATATGATTTCAATGTACAAATACCGTACTGGTGACCCCACAATAGGGAGAAAACTTTTCTGCGCAAGGAAATGTAATAAGACACACTGCCATTCACTAAAATAAGAAGAAAAGAGGTTTACCGTTTAACTGCGTAGAGGGTTCTTTACTGTACGTAAGGATGTGGAATTCCCTTCCACAGGCGGTGGTCTCAGCTGGGAGCATCGATAATTTAAAAAAACGATTAAATAAGCACCTGAGCGACCACAACATACAGGGATATACAATGTAATACTGACATATAATCACACACAGAGGTTGGACTTGATGGACTTGTCTCTTTACTCAACCTCGCCTACTATGTAACTATGTAATTAAAGTGACTGTGACAAGGACAAGCACATATTTATTTATTTTTAGAGCTGCTGTCATGCTGTCACTTGCATGTTTACTTGGTTCTAATAAAAGATCTGTCTATTGTGAAAGTAAAAGGATCCCTCGATTATAATTACAATTTTGTGGTTTTACTTAGAGATTTATAACTGGCACTTCTGCTTGAGTCAATGGGATACATCCAAGACATAGGTGTGCGCAGCCTATTGCATTAGGGTGTGCACCCCAAAGCTCAAACACACACTAATGATCACTCACGATGTCCATTCAGAAAGGGAAGAGGATAGTCAATTACATATTTACCGGCCCCTTCCGCCACTCATCCTAAAACATCCTTGCAGCAAGAGCTGGCGGGAGAGGAGGGAAGCTGGTAGCACTGCAGGGGGAAGGAGGGAGCCAGGGAAGTTGGGGGAATCTGCGCTGTAAAGGGTGATTAGGGTGTGCCTGGGCACACCTGGCACTAGGGGTGCAACGGATCAAAAAACTCACGGTTCGGATCGTTCCTCGGATCAGGAGTCACGGATCGGATCATTTTTCGGATCGGCAAAAAAAAAAAATCTCCCCCACTGTAATATCCACATGTCCCCCCCCCCCACCAACTATAGTACCCCCTTGGTGCAGACACCCCCCCTCCTCTCAGTACAGTGACCCCCCCCTCCTCTCAGTACAGTGACCCCCCTCCTCTCAGTACAGTGACCCCCCCCCTCCTCTCAGTACAGTGACCCCCCTTCTTAGTACAGTGACCCCCCTTCTTAGTACAGTGACCCCCCTGCTCTCAGTACAGTGACCCCCCTTCTTAGTACAGTGACCCCCCTGCTCTCAGTACAGTGACCCCACTGCTCTCAGTACAGTGACCCCCCTTCTTAGTACAGTGACTCCCCTTTCAGTACAGTGACCCCCCTTCTTAGTACAGTGACTGACCCCCCTTCTCTCAGTACAGAGACTGACCCCCCCAGCTAGTACCGACAGACACTCCCCGAGCGGTGTGTCCCACGAGTGCGGGCTCCTCATCTGTGGGTGTAAACAGAGGAGAGCCGCCGCCGGGTGTACCAAGATGGCCGCGGCTCCGGAGCTAGGCCGAACCCGCGGCCTTTGCTAATGTTACGGCGGCGGCTCCGGAGCTAGGCCGAAGCCGCGGCCATAACATTAGGAAAGGCTGCGGCTTCGGCCTAGCTCCGGAGCCGCCGCCGTAACATTAGGAAAGGCCGCGGCTTTGGCCTAGCTCCGGAGCTGTGGCAATCGGCGGATCACAGTGTGTTCCGATCCGACGGGGGTGACCCATTCGGATTACGGATCAACTGTGATCCGTTGCACCCCTACCTGGCACACCCTGTGCGCACGCCTATGATCCAAGAGGTGCTAAGACTTCAATGCTTAAAGTGGAGGTTCACCCGGAAATGTTAATTTTTAACATTAGATTGAGGCTCATTTTGTGAAGGGGAATCGGGTGTTTTTTTTAAAAACAAAGCCGTACTTACCGTTTTAGAGAGCGATCTTCTCCGCCGCTTCCGGGTATGGGCTGCGGGACTGGGCGTTCCTATTTGATTGACAGGCTTCCGACGGTCGCATCTATCACGTCACGATTTTCCGAAAGTAGCCGAACGTCGGTGCGCAGGCGCCGTATAGAGCCGCACCGACGTTCGGCTTCTTTCGGCTACTCGTGACGCGATGTATGCGACCATCGGAAGACGGTCAATCAAAATAGGAACGCCCAGTCCCGAAGACCCATACCCGGAAGCGGCGGAGAAGATCGCTCTCTACAACGGTAAGTACTGCTTCGATTTTAAAAAAACTACCCGATTCCCCTTCACAAAATGAGCATCAATCTAATGTTAAAAAATATAAAACATTTTCGGGTGAACTCCCGCTTTAAGTCAGAGTTTTATAGGGCAAAAGATGGTCGTTTGAAGAGTTTACTGGCTTTGGTTAGGTGGCTTCAAAAGCCACCAGGTCACTCCTCCAATTTCTAAATTGCTGCATTTGTAAATTCCAAAAGCCAATATAAAGAAATAGTAGTGGTAAAAAAAACACTTGTGGGTTTAACCAATCTTATTTTTTTGTACAATTCTCCTTTAGGGGGGTGTGGCAAGGGGTGTGTCCTATGCCTACATACTTTTGCTGATAGGTGTCCCTCATTCCCATCTCAGAAAGTTGGGAGGTATGCATGAGGCATTGTATAAACTCTGACATTCACAGACATGACTAGGCATCAGGGCAGGACTTAGGGTGGTGGGGGCCCCTGGGCTTAATAATCAAAGGGGCCCCCTGGAGCAGAGAAGCGGGGGGGGGTGGGTTGTTACCGCTGACCGATCATAGTTGTTGAGGGGGGGGGGTGGGGATCTGGATCTGCAGACCGACCTATCGAAGTTGTTGAGGGGGGCAGTGCGCCGACCAATCATACTTGTTGGGGGGGGGGGCGCTGACCGACCTCTTCCCGGGGCTGCCTTCAGTAATTTTGGGGCCCCTTACACAGCTGCAGTAAAGGAGGGGCCCCCTGGAGCATCTAAGTTGTTGAGCGGGGGGGGGGGGGGCTGGGGGCTGCCGAGAATTACATCCATCCGCAGAAGTTGTTGAGCGGGGGAGTGCCGAGGGTTACATCCATCCGCCGAAGTTGTTGAGCGGAGGGGGTGCCGAGGATTACATCCATCCGCCGAAGTTGTTGAGCGGGGGGGGGTGCCGAGAATTACATCCATCCGCAGAAGTTGTTGAGCGGGGGGGTGCCGAGAATTACATCCATCCGCCGAAGTTGTTGAACTGGGGGGGGGTGCCGAAATTGACGCGATTGCCGCGAATGGGGGATTGCCGCGAAATTGCGGGAGGGGGTTGCCGCGAAATTGCGGAAGGGGATTGCCGCAAAATTGCAGGAGGGGGTTGCCGCGATTGCCGCGAATGGGGGGTTGACGTGATAGAGCCCGGGGCCCCCTATTGGGCGGGGCCCATGGACCTGAACAACTGGAGGGCCATAGTTTGAAGACCCATGGCCTAAACCAACAGAAGGAGCACCAGACCAAATTCATAAAACAGTTTTATTGGTGTAAAACAGCCAACATGTTTCGGGGGCAAGACACGCTCTTCATCAGGACTCAGTAATGTTTGTGTTTGATTGACTCATATGGGCCGTACACACGACCGAACATGTCTGCTGAAACTGGTCCGCGGACCAGTTTCAGCAGACATGTTCGGTCGTGTGTAGGCCCGAGCAGACAGGATTCCAGCATACATTTGCCCGCCGGGCCTTTTTTCCAGCGGGCAAATATTTCTGAACTTGTTTTAAGACAGCCCACTGAAATCCTGCCCGCTCGGACATGTTCGGTCGTCAGTACAGACCTACCGTACATGTCCGAGCGCCCGCCATCCCTCGCATGCGTCGAATGACTTCGACGCATGCGTGGAAGCATTGAATTGACAGGGCCGCCCACGTCGCTGCGTCATCGTCGCGGCGACGGCACGGACACGCCCCGCGCGGATTTCTGTATGATGGTGAGTACAGCCACCATACAGAAATCCCCGGGCAGACATGTACGGTGAAAACGGTCCGGCGGACTGGTTTCATCGTACATGTATGCTCGTCTGTACGCGGCCATAGAGGCACATGCAAGAGAAATAGATTGCAAAGGAATTACATATGGGCATATTGTGCTAGTAGAATTGCTACATCAAACCAAGAAAAAAGTATTTGTAATGCTTACTTGTAGTGTTCTGCCTTGCCATATACAATTTTATATTCACTAGTAACGTACCTTTGAACTTGCTTCAGGAAGAGTTGGTTCCCCCGGCCTAGCTCCTCCCTCTTTACATGTCATCGTCCTTCTGGGCGTGTCAAATTACTGTCTGTGCTGGTCCATCTCCTCTGCCCATCCCTTTACCTCCCCACATAATCTTTATCATAGGCGTGCACACAGGGTGTGCCAGGTGTGCCCAGGCACACCCTAATCACTCTGTGCAGCAAAGATTCCCCCTACTGCCCTAGCCCCCCCCCTTCCTCCCTCACCACTGCTGGCTCCCGGCGGCTGTTGCTGCGGGGATGTTTTAGGGTGAATGATGGAAGGGGCCGGTAAATATGTAATTTACTGACCCCTTCACTTTTTGAATGAACACAGTGAGCGATTGGTAGTGTGTGTTTGAGCTATGGGGTGCACACCCTAATGCAATAGGCTGCGCACACCTATGATCTTTATGTGGCAGCTGAGGGAGGAAAGAGAAAATTACACAGTGTCACTTAAATGACAGCTGTGAGTCTCTGTTTCACCCAAAAGAGTAAGCTCTGCTTTTCCTCCTTCTCTCCCCCCCTCTCCTCCTCCCCCTTTTTTTGGGGGGGGGACGGGTATCTGATTTTGACAGGTACCCACTCCCAATTCCGGTCGGATGACCACAGTGATCTGCAGGGCTGCTGTTAGAAATTACGGGGCCCCAAACAGCCTACCCTCGTCCCTGGTCAAAAGTGAATGAGCACATAGATGTATCAGTCCCTTTCTCTGTAGCCTCTGCTACACACATGAATGAATTGGAAGCGCTCTGAAGCTTTTTTCTCATTCACAGACTGAAGCATAGTAAACACGGCTTCCTATGCTTCAGTTTTGTGAATGGACTGCCCCCCCGCTTTTGAACTGATGTCAGTTTCATTCCGGGACACTGTATTGTGCTGGAATAAAGGTGCTCGGGACAGACCTGCAAAATGCGGGACTGTCCCGGGCAATCCAGGACACGTGGTCACTAGGGTGACCACATTTACAAACTACCATTCAGGGACACCCCCCCTTGCCAAAAATCAGCTTGTGCTGTAACGAATCACAGCACAGTGATTGGACACAAGAGGCGGGATTTATAATTTCGCCAATCACAAGCAGGGGGCGGGGATTGTGCTCCTCCAGGCATTCCCGGCCAGGGCAAGTACTGTCGGTGAGTAAAGTGGTGATGTGGCGGGCTTTTTTGGGGGCATCAGATTGGCCCGGTGGTGTAGCTGTGTCAGTTTCATTCCGGGACACTGTATTGTCCTGGAATGAGGGTGCCCGGGACAGACCTACAAAATGCGGGACTGTCCCGGGCAATCCAGAACACGTGGTCACCCTAGGTCCGCCGTCAAAACTGACAGGTCCGATCATGTGAAAGTAGCCTAAAGATGCCGGTGTCTGCACCCGAAGCTTGGCAAAGAGCCAGGTCGGGTGAGGACATCGCTGGGTCCCTGGACAGGTAAGTGTGTTTTTTTTTTCGGTATTTGTAGCTGCTGGCTTTTTCATTTTTGTGCCGACAAACATTTATGTTCATGAGCTCTTCTACCTACTAAACATTATACAAACATATTTGTGTGCCTAAAGCTAAAAGAGACAGATTCAGATGTACGATTCTAAATTGTCTGTAAACATTCCACAGGAGGCGATGTGATTGGTCTTCGCAATGAGGAGATCGTATTCCCAGAGCGGATCTCGGGCAGACAGAGGAGAGACGCAGGACACAATTATACGGTAATTAAAGTTCACTAAAGTCCATCTTGGGCTTGTTTACTACTTTACCTACTAAGGGCCAGATTCTCGTAGATACGCGCCGGCGTAGTGTAAGTCATTTACACTACGCCAACGCAACTTACTGGAGCAAGTGCCGTATTCTTCAACCACTTGCTCCGTAGTTTGCGGCGGCGTAGTGTAAATGGCCCGGCGTATCCCTGCGTAATTCAAAGGGGGCGGCTTGTATTTAAATTAAGCGCGCCCCCGCGTCGATTGAACTGCGCATGCGCCGGGCCGAAAAATAGCCCAGTGCGCATGCTCCAGCTCACAACGGAAAACGTCAATGACGCCGACGTGTAAAGTCGTATTCAAGAACGACTTAGGAAAACGACGTACCCGACGGGAAAAGACGACACGGACCCGACGCCATACTTAACATGGCATACGGCGGACTGGCGTAAGGTTACCCCTCATATAGCAGGGGTAACCTTACGCCTACGGAAACGACGCAAGCGTCGAGTACGCAACGCAAATTCATTCGGGAATCGGCGTATCAGGCTCATTTGCATAGTCAATTGAGACCTGAACGTAAACGCCCCTTAGCGGCCAGCGGCGAATTACATTTAAGATCCGACAGTGTAAGTCACTTACACCTGTCGGATCTTGGCCGTATCTATGCGAAAATGATTCTAGGAATCACTCGCATAGATACCCGGGGCCAAAAACAGAGATACGACGGTGTTTCCTGAGATACACCGTCGTAACTCTGCTGAGAATCTGGCCCTAAGGCTTTATTCACATGCTTGCTTGTCCCCTTCCCGCCGAGCGTTCGCATATATCGGCTTTAGGGGGTTATACCGGGAGGATGCCCGCAGCTGCAGGCATCATCCCTTTTTTTTTAGAGCGGGCAGTCAGCTTTCCAGGGATAACAACCAATGCGGCTAAAAACCACTGGGAGACCCGATCCACGATGCGCCACTTCCGGCGCCTAGAGATAGTCTGCAAAGAACCAGGAAACTGCTTAGTTCCAGTCTTCTCTCTGTAAACATGGAAGCGACGTCACAACGTCACTTCCAGTTTACTCGGCTGCCAATGGCGCCAGATTTAAAAAAATATACAGTATTCAGAATCGCTGTTTCTGGCGATCTGAATACCTTGAAGTGTAAAGGAGGGATTTGAGGTCTTTTAGACCCCCGATCCCTCCATAAAGAGTACCTGTCACCACCTATTACTGTCACAAGGGATGTTTACATTATAAGTCGTGTGCTCGGTGCGCAACGACTTATATAGTCATGGGGCGTGGTCCCCCGTGATGTCACCCGGTGACCCTGCCCCTTATGACTTCACCACCCGGGGCATGATTTTTATTTAAAATTTGTTTGAGTTCCCCCTCAAGATTCATACCAAACACAGTGGGCTAAATTCACATAGATTAGCGGATCTTTAGATCCACCTAATCTATGTGATTTACGATCCGCCGGTGCACTTTTGCGAGGCTAGTGCTGTATTCACAAAGCACTTACCACGAAACTTGCGCTGGCGGATCGTAACTCCCCCGGCGGAATTCAAATTCCACAGCTAGGGGGAGTGTACAATTTAAATCAGGCGCGTTCCCGCGCCGATTTAACTGCGCATTCGCCGCCGGCGAAATTTCCCAATGCGCATGCTCCAAATGACGTCGCTAGGCGGCAATTGTTTTCGGCGGCAACGTAAATTGCGGCCATCCGTATTCCAGACCGACTTATGCAAACAACGTAAAAATTTGAAACTCGGAGCGGGAACGATGGCCATACTTAACATTAGCTACCCCTCATATAGCAGGGTTAACTATCTGCCGGTAAAAGCAGAACGCAAACGACATAAAAAAAAAGCGACGGGCGGGCGTTCGTTTCTGAATCGGCGGTTCTCCTCATTTGCATATCCGACGCGTAAAAGACCGAGGCGACACCTAGCGGCCGGCGGGAGATTGCAGCCTAAGATCCGACGGTGTAAGTCACTGGATGCATTGCTCCAAATGACGTCGCTAGGACATCATTGGTTTCGACGTGAGCGTAACTTACGTCCATCCGTATTCGCGAACGACTAACGCAAACGACGTAAAAAAAAATGCGCCGGGCGGTCGTTCATTTCTGAATCGGCGTAACTCCTCATTTGCATATTCCTCACGTATACAAACGGAAGCGCCACCTAGCGGCCAGCGTGAGATTGCAGCCTAAGATCCGACGGTGTAAGTCACTTACACCTGTCGGATCTTAGGAAGATCTATGCGGAACCTGATTCTATGAATCAGACGCATAGATCCGACCGACGAAACTCAGAGATACAACGGCGTATCTCTATCTGAATCTGCCCCAGTGCCTGGTATTGGCAGGGATCCAAGTCGGATCCCCGTTCATTGAAGTCGGACGCATCTCTGACTTCAAGTCGCAGGGCAAAGTCGGATCCAAAGTAGTACTAGTGTCGTGTCGCACCAGTGTGAACCCGGCCTCAATGTAGTCACTGTGGTGGAGGTGTAGGAAAACTGGTGCATACAGAATCTGGCATGAAGTTAGAAGCTGATTGGTTACTATGCACAGCTGCACCAGATTCTGTGTTCACCAATTTTAGTAAATCACCTGTGTGACTACTGAGGAAGTAAGAGGAATCTTCTATATTTTGACTAGACACAAAGCACAGAAAATGTCCTATTTGAATGTCATAGCTGAAGTCTCGAAAATCAGGAGACTGCATTCTGCGATCCTCTTCAGCTGACTCACATGACTATGGTATAAATACATACACCCTTATCTGCTAAGACCCACATTTTACTCAACTTTTACCTTAATAAATAACTGAGACCACTACTGTAATCTTTGGAGTAAAAACTGGCCGTAGCAGCCTCCATTTATTTTTAAATAACCTTTTTTAAATATTAAAACACATTAAATAACATTTCCACACATAAACATAAGTAAACCTGAAACACAATATTAACACTACTGGTGCTGGACTTTGCAGGCACATTAAACCATTTTAACCATGCTAAAACTTTTATGAGCACTGCGATACCTAACTCTGGTCTTAGGCCTCAAGCCGAAAACCTGACTCAGAGACGACCTTACCTGACCGCAGTGCCCCCATTAACCCCTTCCCAGCTACACCTTGGTAGACTGGACTACCAGCCCCTTCAGAACCCATACCACCTCTGGGTAATGGCATCCACTTTAGGGTACTTTCTTCTCCTGCAAAGTCCAAAACACCCGCCGCCGCCACGACATCATAACTTCGCACCTGTGTGGAGAGACAGAAAAAAGAAAAAACAGGAAAGCACCCCAGACCACAAGCACCATATCACATGCCCATTTTTACCCCCATAAACCAATCGCCCCCTCAAACCAACCAGCAAAAAAGGGAGGGTGGGTGGGAAACTTCGCCCCTCGTGCTGTTAGCCCGGGAAGCGTGGGAGGGTGATTTATAACCTCCCCTCCCACCGCTCTCCTTCACTGCAACCCCTCCCACTGACCATGGCAGGGCTTTCCTTTAACCCCGTCATGGCCGGCCCTGCGCCTATGCTGTGGGTTTTTGCTCCGGGCCTTTCTTGACTATGGTATAAATACATACACCCTTATCTGCTAAGACCCACATTTTACTCAACTTTTACCTTAATAAATAACTGAGACCACTACTGTAATCTTTGGAGTAAAAACTGGCCGTAGCAGCCTCCATTTATTTTTAAATAACCTTTTTTAAATATTAAAACACATTAAATAACATTTCCACACATAAACATAAGTAAACCTGAAACACAATATTAACACTACTGGTGCTGGACTTTGCAGGCACATTAAACCATTTTAACCATGCTAAAACTTTTATGAGCACTGCGATACCTAAATCTGGTCTTAGGCCTCAAGCCGAAAACCTGACTCAGAGACGACCTTACCTGACCGCAGTGCCCCCATTAACCCCTTCCCAGCTACACCTTGGTAGACTGGACTACCAGCCCCTTCAGAACCCATACCACCTCTGGGTAATGGCATCCACTTTAGGGTACTTTCTTCTCCTGCAAAGTCCAAAACACCCGCCACCAGCACCCAAAGGTAACTCCTTACCTTTGGGCGCCCCTCCACACCCTCAACGCTCGCTGGATCCCGTCTTGCAGGCCCAACACCCACATGTCAATCCCCACGTCGGTCAAATGTACTCCATCTTTCAGCTGATACCTCCACATATCCACCTCCAGCTCAGGGTGTCTAACCACCAAGCCACCATTCCTGATCACAAACTTAGCCACGTCCCGATTGATCTTTCTCCTGGCCCTGTTCACTCCTTCCCACGATCTGGCCATCCGCCATGATGACCTGCCCACAATGTCGGACCATATCACTACCGTATCCGGGTAGGACATGCGAATTCGCAGAAAATCGAATTTGATGTCGCGTGCGACATCCAACATAGTACGAATCCCAAGGTCGTTGCCCCCCGCATGTATCAACAAAACATCCGGCGGGCGATCCAACCGTGCAAACTTGTGCACTTCCGGCACCACCCTGCTCCACAACATCCCCGGGAACCCCAACCACCGCACCATCGCTTCCTGTCTTGGGATCCCCAGCTGTCGACCGTCCGGTCGCCTATCTGCTCTTGCCGCCCCCCTATGAACGAAGGAGTGGCCCATTATCCAGACCAGCCCTTGTCCCGCACCTGAAAGACAGCAAGTAAGAAAACCATCACAAATAAGTCCCATCGGGAGACGAACCCCATCCCCGACCCCAACATGATCCCTTAACCAAAAAAAAAACCCCTGTTCCACTCCCACCAACATTGGAACTGGCCCCTTAACTTTCTTGGGACGTATGTTAACCTGCACCCCCACTCACCCCTAATTCTACCATGAGCTGGGGCCTGACATATAGTCGAAACCTCCGAGACTCCCATCTGCCAATCCTCTTCACCAATTCCTCATCCAAGCCACAACGGGCCGCTTCCGTCGCAGCCCCAATCCGAAAAGAATGCGCCGAGAACTCCTGAGCCACAAGGCCCAAAGCCCCCAGGCACCGTCTAAACACCGTCACGAATTGATACCGCGACAACGCCGTACCATCCTCATGCAGCAAAAAAGACCCGCCCAACTCCGGCCGTACGTCCAAAAATTCCTGCACCACCCTAACAGGGCATAATTCCGACCCCTCAATAGGGAAAACTCGCACCACTTTTCCCTTCCCTTTCTGGTCCGTCTTGGACCGACGTAGTAACATTTTCACCCCTTCTCGCGTCCATGCCACATCACCGGCCAACATGCCACCCTGTACCGTCTTCGAGGGGCTAACCAATTCCCCTATTCGAAAAGCTCCAAAAAACGCCAACGCGAACGCCACCCTAAATAATAACACCTCAAACTGGGACGAACAAACTGTCCCCAACTTTCCCATAATACCCTTCAATATTTCAAACGACACCGGGCGCCGGGAATCCGCCCGACGCCCCTGTTTCCTGTAACCTTTAAGGGCCTGCCGGACACAAAAGTCCTTAGTAAAGTCCGGACACCCTTGCCACTTAAACAGAAAAGCCAAGCCGGCCAATTTTTTGTCCAACATGGACTGAGACACCCCGGCCTCCATGTTCCTGGCCAAGAAATAAATCACCAATCCCTTGACCTCGGGACCGGCCGGGTCCACCTCGGCCTCCCTAACCAGAGCCTGCCATTCTGCCCAAACCTTCTCATAAGCCCTCCAAGTGGTCACACTTACCGACTTTTTGATCCAACTGGAGGCGATTCCAACGGAATCCTCCAAAGCCACTCCGGACAGGGTACCCCTTGCTCCTCTGCCTCCGGCACCAGCTCCCGAAACCGGTCCCACTGAAAGCGAGACAGAGCGTCAGCCACTACATTCTCCACCCCCGGTAGATGCACCGCATACACAAATATGTTCATCTGCAAACAGCGCAGCACCAGGTGCCGTAATAGCCGAATAACTGGAGGAGAGGACGCCGTAACTCTGTTGATCACCTGGACCACCCCCAGATTGTCCCCATGGAACCGCACCTTCCGGTCCCGGAAGGCCGCCCCCCACAACTCTACTGCCAGCACCACCGGAAACAATTCCAACAGCACCAAGTTCTTTGTGAACCCCGCCTCCAACCAGGCCTGAGGCCAAGGGCCCGCACTCCATTGCCCCTGAAAGTATGCCCCAAAACCTGCGCCTCCGGCTGCATCCGTGAACAACTCCATGTCAAAGTTACTAACCGGACCGGACATCCACAATGCCCTGCCGTTGAAGGATTCCAAAAAGGAGTGCCACACCAACAAATCCTCCCTATGTTCTTTCCCCAGGCGCACATAGTGCCTGGGTGACCTGACCCCCGCTGTGGCCGCCGAAAGGCGCCTGCAAAAAACCCTCCCCATGGGGAGAATGCGGCACGCAAAGTTTAGCTTCCCCAGGAGCGACTGCAGCGCTCGGAGTTGCACTTTCCGCAAACCAACCATCTCCTGTATCTCAGCCTTGAGGCCTTCCAGCTTGTCCAGTGGCAACCTACATTCCATCACCTCCGAATCAATTACAATGCCCAAGAATTGGATGACCGATCTCGGACCCTCCGTTTTCTCGGGCGCCAGCGGCACACCAAAACGCTCCGCAATGTGTTCCAGCGTGGCCAACAACACTGCGCAAATCCGTGACCCCGCCGGTCCAACGCAGAGAAAGTCGTCCAGATAGTGGATCACGGAGCTCACTCCAGACACATCCCGAACCACCCACTCCAGGAAAGAACTAAACCGTTCAAACAGCGCGCAGGAAATGGAGCAGCCCATCGGTAGGCACTTGTCTACGTAGAACTCCCCACCCCAATGGCAACCCAAAAGCCGAAAACTATCCGGGTGGACCGGCAGGAGCCGAAACGCCGCCTCAATGTCCGACTTGGCCATTAAGGCCCCCCGGCCATACCGCCTAACCCAGCCCACCGCAGCGTCAAAGGAGGTGTAGCTCACCGTACACTCCTCCATGCTGATAGCGTCGTTAACCGACCCCCCCCCTTGGAAACGACAAATGATGAATGAGCCGGAATTTGTTCGGCTCCTTCTTAGGCACCACCCCCAAAGGTGAAACCACCAAATCGTCCAAGGGAGGCGAAACAAATGGGCCCCCCATCCTGCCCAACGCCACTTCCTTCAGCAGTTTCTCCGAAACCACCTCCGGATGTTGTAACGCGGAACGCAAATTCTTCGCCACCGGGGGGACCACCGCCAACTTGCACGGAATGCTGAAACCCACGGAGAATCCCCTTTCCAACAACAGGGCGGCCGCCCTGTCAGGATATCTACCGAGAAACGGTCGCATCCTTTCCACCATCACCGGAGTCCTCCCTCTTACTTGAAGCATCTCCGGAACGGCCCTTGCCTTGTTTAAAACACCGGGAAGAGGGGTGATTGCCACCACAGCCGGAGCACTCGTGCTTGAACCGGCAAGACCCTCCGAACTTGCAGTTTCCTTCGTTGAACTGCCAGCAGACCCCCTTTTTCTTTCCGGCCGACTGTCCTGGGGAAGAGGTTCCACCGGCCCCCCCCCTGAAAAAACGGCGTGGACGTCCGTGGGGCCGACATAAGCCGCATCCAAAGGCCGATGTCTTTAGTGTCCCACTTAATATCCGGCCTGATAGCCCGGCGTTGCCGGAACTGCTCATCATACCGGAGCCACCCAGTGCCCCCGTAGCACCGGTAGGCCTCGCTAATCGCCTCCTGGTAACTAAAAAGCGCCGAACAGTGTTCGGGGTTTTTCTCGCCGATCACGCTCGCCATGATCGAGTATGCCTGCGACCAGTTCGCAAAAGTTCTAGGTATAAGCCTATACCTCCTCTTCTCCTCGTCCTCTTTTTTGGACTCCTCCGGCTTAACCCTATCAAGGTTAAACTTTTCCAGCGGTAACAACGCAAATATCTCTACATATTCGCTCTTCCAAATCTTTTCCCGCACCTCCGGCTTCAAATGTGAACCCAGCGGTGCCTCATAACAGGTATACACCTCCCCTTTAGCTGCGTCCGCCAACCGGACCAAATCCCTCTTCTTTGCGGAATCGACCCCCGCATCTCCTTTATCCGCAGGCGGCACCCCATTACCCGCTGCCACCGCCCCTACCTCTTGCCCCTTGTCCACAGGCCCCACTGGCCCCGACACGGCGACCGCCACTGCAGGTGACGTGACCCCGGACCCCCCCGCCGGACCCCATGCTGCCGCGGGGCTAACGGCGGGGCTGCCCCCCCCCTTCAGCTGGCTCACCAATGCTTCTAGACCCACCAAAAACCGGTGCAAACCCCCATCCTCTCCCGACTGTTCCCCCAGGGCACCCGAACCCCCGCTACTCGCCCCTGCGGGCACCCCTAAACGCCTACGGGGACCCCCCCGTCCCCCCACTGACACCCCCACATTTTGTACATTAGAAGACAAAGCCAAAAACGACTCACCGGGCTGTCTGGAAGCAATCCCATCAGCCGTCCGGCTTGGCTCCCGCGCTGCGACCTCCGTCCTGGGCACGACTTCCTCCTCCGACAGCTCCCCTTCCGATCGATCTCCAGGGTGACCCTCCTCACCCGATGAAAGCCCACCAGGCGACTCGGGCCTGGGAGCCGTGGGCCCAGAGCTGGACTCGCTCTCGCTGCGCACCCTGGACCCGTGAACCGACTTCCTCGTTGCTTTCCTTGGTGCCTCGTACATTCTGCCGTCTTCCCCTCCCCCACGCTCCCTCACCACGGGGCTGGATTGGAGGTGGCTAGCCGCGGATGCTGGGGAGCTAGCCACCGCAGGGACCGATGTACGTTGCTGAGGCTCTCGGCCCTCCGGTGCAAAACCGGGGTTGGAGCCCGCGTCCCTCCGATCGTCTCGCCGAGCGGACCTGGCCGCCGCAGTAGAGCCCCCTGGCCGCCCCCTCCCTGCCCCACGCTGCCGATCGGTGGCCTTCTCCTGGCGCCCCCCCGCCGCTGTACGTTTCGCTGGGGGGCCCGAGGGGGCCCGGATGGGGCTGCCCTCCCTCCTATGGGACCGGGTGGACGGACCTGGTGAATATCGCACAGGAGGCCGGGACACCCGTGAACGCGGGGTATCTCCCTCCCCCCCCCCCCGGACAGGTGAATTAACCACATTGCCCCGCTCTGCAGGCCGAGGCCCCCGCGCTCCCGGGGTGCCCCCCTCCCCCCCCCCGGACAGGTGAATCAGTCCTGGTATCCCCCTGTGGCAGGAGCGGCCCCAGCATGGACTGGAGCCACCCCTCGCCGCGGCGATCTGCCTCCTCCCTGAGCTGGGCGAGCATCGCCTCAACCCCAGACATAGTACAGGCAGCTGGATGAAAATTGAGTCCCCGGCTGCGGCCTAGCAGCGCTCGTTTTTTTTTTTTTTTTCTCGTTTTTGTCAGGCAGAGCCAGCTACACCAGCAGCGCCTGTCCCTGGGGCCGATCGCCCGAAAATATAGCCCCCGGTCGCGGCCTGCCGCTAAACAGTAGTCTCTGGCAGAAAAACAGGCCCCAGCAGCGCCCCTAAGAACCGCCGATCGCCCGAAAATAGAGTCCCCGGTCGCGGCCTGCCTCTCCCTGGTAGTTACTGGCAGAGCAAGGATCCCCAGCAGCGCCTATGTCCCGCCGACCGCCCGAAAATAAAGTCCCCGGTCGCGGCCTACCTCTCCCCGGACATTTCTGGCAGAGCACAGAGTCCCCAGCAGCAAACTTCGCCCCTCGTGCTGTTAGCCCGGGAAGCGTGGGAGGGTGATTTATAACCTCCCCTCCCACCGCTCTCCTTCACTGCAACCCCTCCCACTGACCATGGCAGGGCTTTCCTTTAACCCCGTCATGGCCGGCCCTGCGCCTATGCTGTGGGTTTTTGCTCCGGGCCTTTCTGATATCATAAAACTTCACATATCTGTACCTGTGCTGCAATAAAGCTGAACAATAAATACCACCCTCTAAAATCCAAATCCAACCACACACTGATGGAAATGGGGCCGGTGTTCTATCGATTTGTGCCCTCCGTCGAAAAGTGCCCTCGCCTGCGCAGAACGGCAGGGCACTGCAGCTGATTTCCCGATCAACTGGAGTGACGTCACACAGTAGGAGTTTTTTTTTATGGGAGATACCATTTCACGGGCACAATTGAAAGCTATGAAAAGAGCAGAGGGACACGGTAGATGTCAGATTATGCCTCGCCTCGCAATAGCGAGGCACAATATGACAAATACAGTGTCCCTCCGCTGTTTGCAAAGCATTAAATTGTGCCCAAGAAATGGTATCTCCCATCGAAAAAAAAAAATCCTACGGTGTGCGCATGCGCTATGGTGACGTCACTCCAGCTGGAGTGCCGTTCAGTTCTGCGCATGCGCGGGCACTTTTCAACGGCGGGCACAAATCGTCAGAACACCGGTTCAGCAGGGATCAGCTGACTTTCGATCCATGCATGGGCTGGGGTATAGAAGCCGATTGGTCCTGTTGGTTTTTCCCCAATCGATCATCACTGCAGGCTATAATCAGCAGCACTGATCTGTATTCTGACAGCAGACTTTTCGCAGCTCAGTGGGAGTATTTGGGGTGGATGGGGGAATGAGGTCAGTTTTTGTCCTTCAGCCTACTGGTTGAAGGACAAAAACTGAACCATCTATGGGCCCAGGATCTTCTACCTCCCAACCCCTGTGGGGTGAATGCCTTCCAGAGAAGCACAGATGTCTCTTCAGTTTGAGGAGGTAATGGCTTTCACCTGCTTACAGGTGACCGTACACAGATCCAAAGAGCAGCACACAATGCACAATGACTCAGCTGTGAGACAATGGCGTTGTGTACAAAAGGAAACAATGAAAAGGAACAACTGCTGAGCATTATAACGTGAACGTGTTCTCTGGAAAAAATTACAAATATTCTCATGTGCTCCTTGTCGATTGTGTGGAGACGAGCCTGAGGCAGCAAGATAACATCAACATTGCTATGTAAGAGGTGGCAGCAGGTCTGGCAGGTTTTTTCTCTCAAAACCAGAAGAATCAGTACATGAGCTAGTGCAGGAAGTACCGTATTTGCCGGCGTATAAGACGACTGGGCGTATAAGACGACCCCCTAATTTTCCAGCTAAAATGCTGGTTTTAGGGTATACTCACTGTATAAGACGACCCCTCACTGTGCCATTATACATGCCCAGTGGCGGCTGGTGCTCAAATTTTTTTGGGGGGGGCGCAAACAAAAAAAAAATTGCAGCCTCACTGTGCCCATTAAATGCAGCCACTGTGCCATCAATTGTCACCACTGTGCCATGCCATCAAACGCAGCCACTGTGCCATCAATTGTCACCACTGTGCCATGCCATCAAACGCAGCCACTGTGCCATCAATTGTCACCACTGTGCCATGCCATCAAACGCAGCCACTGTGCCATCAATTGTCACCACTGTGCCATGCCATCAAACGCAGCCACTGTGCCATCAATTGTCACCACTGTGCCATGCTTTTAAACGCAGCCATTGTGCCATCAATTGTCACCACTGTGCCATGCCATCAAATGCAGCCACTGTGCCATCAATTGTCACCACTGTGCCATGCCATCAAACGCAGCCACTGTGCCATCAATTGTCACCACTGTGCCATGCCATCAAACGCAGCCACTGTGCCATCAATTGTCACCACTGTGTCATGCCATCAAATGCAGCCATTGTGCCATCAATTGTCACCACTGTGCCATGCCATCAAACACAGCCACTGTGCCATCAATTGTCACCACTGTGCCATGCCATCAAACGCAACCACTGTGCCATCAATTATCACCACTGTGCCATGCCATCAAATGCAGTCACTATGCCATCAATTCGCATCACTGTGCCATGCCATCAAACGCAGTCACTGTGCCATGCCATCAAACGCAGTCACTGTGCCATGCCATCAAACGCAGCCACTGTGCCATGCCATCAAACACAAGCCACTGTGCCATCAATTGTCACCACTGTGCCATGCCATCAAACACAGCCACTGTGCCCCTCAATTGTCGCCACTGTGCCAATTGTCACCACTGTGCCCTTTAATTGTCGCCATTGTGCATGTCACTGTGCCCTTTAATTGTTGCAACTGTGCCCATTGTCACCACTGTGCCCATTGTTGCCACTGTGCATATCACTGTGCCCTTTAATTGATGCCACTGTGCCCTTTGTCGACACTGTGCCCATTGTCACCACTGTACCTATTGATACCACTGTGCCCTTTGTCGCCTCTGTGCCCATTGTCGCCGCTGTGCCCTGTAAAATGCACTTACCTTTCTGCTTCCATGTCCCTCGATGTCCTTTCCCGCCCTCGATGACGCTTCAGCCAATCAGGTTACCGATAACCAGAATCGGTGAACCTGATTGGCTGAGACGGCAGTCAGTCTTATCCAAGGGACGCAGCCTCCCTACGTTCCGAGGATAAGACATCCGGGAGCCGAGGGGCTGTACTCGGAAAGCTTATCAGAGCCGCTGGCTCTGATAGGCACTTCCACACAGCCAACCAGCTGCCGTTATTCAGGTATCCGGCACCCATGTCAGGCTATCTGAATAGACCAGTGGCAGCTGGCCACAATAACATACATTCGTGCAATGCATGAATGTATGTTATTTGCGAGAGCCAGAGGGGGCGGCGCTGCAGAAAGACATTCTAAATGTCTTAAAGGGCCCGTTTTTTTTTTTTATGACTACAGGAGGGGGGGGGGGGGGGGGCGCCCGGGCGCCCCCTATGGACGGGCCGCGACTGTACATGCCTCACTGTGCCATTATACATGCCTCACTGTGCAAGTATGCCTGCCTCACTGTGCCATTATGCCTGCCTCATTGTGCCAGTATGCCTGCCTCAGGCCCCATACACACGAGAGGATTTATCCGCGGATACGGTCCACCGGACCGATTCCGCGGATAAATCCTCTTGAGGATTTTGATCCGATGGATTGTACTCACCATCGGATCGAAATCCGCGCCAAAATCCCATCGCGATGACGTGACGCGCCGTCGCCGCGATGATGACGCGGCGACGTGCGCAAAAGCTGTCATATAAGGAATTCCACGCATGCGTCGAATCATTACGACGCATGCGGGGGATTGATTCGGACGGATTGATCCGGTGAGTCTGTACAGACCAGCGGATCAATCCGTTGGAATGGATTCAAGTGGATAGATTTGAAAGCATGTCTTCAAATTTTTATCCGCTGGAAATCCATCCCAGGGGATAAAAATCCGCGGAAACAGATCCGCTGGATCGTACACAACAGGGGATCTATCCGCTGGAGCCGGTCCGCGGATCAATTCCAGCGGATGGATCCTCTCGTGTGTATGGGGCCTCACTGTGCCATTATGCCTGCCTCACTGTGCCATTATGCCTGCCTCACTGTGCCATTATGCCTGCCTCACTGTGCCAGTTTGCCTGCCTGGACGATCTTCCTACCTTCTCCTGTTTGCAGAGTTTCTCAGGCTGCAGGCGTTCATTATTCAAAAGCCGCGCCTCCTCCAAAGCGGAACACTAATTTTCCCAGCAGAGCCTCTGTTCAGTGTTCCGCCTATCACGAATGTCCTCTCGTCCGAGGCCGAGGATGAGAAGGCATCCGTGATAGGCGGAAATATGTCCTCTTCCCCTTTTTTTGGGGGGGGGGAAGGGGGAGAATCCAAAAAACACATATAATTTAGAAGGGAATACTACAATTATAAATAAGAATACACATGTAAATATAACATCTTAACAGGTTGCCGACCAGCCGCCGTCGTTTTATGGTGGCAGGTCGGCTCCCCTGCGCGAGAGCCCGTAGCTATACGGCGGCTCTCGCACAGGCCACTAGGGGCGCGTGCGTGCCGCTGGAGGCGCGCGCCCCTGCTCGCCCCCGACTCCCGTGCGAGTACCCGGCGGGCGGGATCGCTGCCGGGCACACGCGATCACTCATTAAACACACAGCTCCCGGTCCTGTCAGGGAGAGAAATGCTGATCAAAATTGTAGCTCTATTTTTGTTTAAAGCGCAAAAACTAAAAACCGCAGAGGTGATAAAATACCACCAAAAGAAAGCTCTATTTGTGGGGGAAAAAGGACGCCAATTTTGTTTGGGAGCCACGTCTCACGACCGCGCAATTGTCAGTTAAAACGACGCAGTGCCGAATCGCAAAAAGTGCTCTGGTCTTTTTTAGTAGTGTATGATCAGTTTAAAAACTCAAAGTTCACTCTGAGGACCCTTTGTCAGACAAAGGTAAACTTTAGGGTGTGTCCTTTATTGTTTCTGGGACTAGACACCATTGTGACTGCATGGTGTGCGATGACTATAGTTTCCCAGAAATAGGTATATACTGTATACTGAATCACAGATAAATAAATATAAGAAGGCACAGAGGAACATAATAAATATAAATATAAGTATATAGCACTAGGAATACATATATATTACAGTAATACATTCTTTATAGTCACAAACGTTTTCCTACGTTTTTTTTTGGGGGGGGGGTGAGGACTGGAAACCACCATATAGTAAAGGAAGGTAGTATCGAGCTGCCTTTTAAGTGTCAAGGCATGTTAAATGTTATATGTAAAGAATTTTTTTTTATAAAGTTTATTATAAAAAAAAAAAACAGGTGGCAGGTCCGGTTTTGACATAGATGAGAAATTACGATCTAAATTCAAATCTGTACGCAGCCTTTTGGCCCAAAAGGTGGCCATACACTAGTGGATTTTCAAACATTCGTACCAACATGCATGAGAAAATTCTCAGTACATTCGAGTTGACAAATTGCTTTCGACAAATTGTTTTCGAGTTTGAAAGTGCTTATTTTATTTTTATTTTTAGCCAAGGCAATGGCTTTCAAATCCACATCCCGGTACAGAGAGAAGCTGGGCTCTTAGGCCGAGTTCACACTGGTGCGACACGACAGTGGATCCGACTTTGCCCTGCGACTTGAAGTCCGACATGCTTCTGACTTCAATGAACAGGGACCTGACTTCGATCCCAGACAATACCAGGCACTGTGTCTGGTATGAATCTTTAGGAAGTACTCCATGCCAAATAAAATAAAAAAACGGCATGAGTTCCCCCTCTAAGAACATACCAGGCCCTTCGGTCTGGTATGGATTTTAAGGGGAACCTCCTACGCCAGAAAAACAGCGTGGGGGTCCCCCCAAAGTCCATACCAGACCCTTTTTGAGCCGAAAAGGGGGTGGAGACGAGCGAGCGCCCCCCCTCCTGAACCGTACCAGACCGCATGCCCTCAACATGGAGGGGTGAGTGCTTTGGGGCAAGGGGGGGCCCTGCGCCCCCCCACCCCAAAGCACCTTGTCCCCATGTTGATGAGCACAAGGGCTTCTTTCCGACAACCCTGGTCGTTGGTTTTTGGGGTCTGCAGGCGGGGGCTTATCGGAATCTGGGAGCCCCATTTAATATGTTTTTTTTTTTATTTGGCGTGGAGTTCCCCCTCAAGATCATCAGAGCACAAGTCGCATGCCAAAAGTGGATTAGGCAAGACGGCGATCCGACTTTGATCCGACTTCAATGATATTCAATTGGCTGAAGTAGGATCAAAGTCGGACCAAAGTAGTGCAGGGAGCTCCCTGAGTGTGATCACAGGTGCCGCGGACTCGATGTCCATCGGGAGTCCCGCGATTGTCTCACGGAGAGCAAGAACGGGGAAATGCTGATGTAAACAAGCATTTCCCCATTCTGCCTAGTGACAGAACACTGATCACAGCTCCCTGTGATCGGGAGCGGTGATCAGTGTCGTGTCACACGCAGCCCATCCCCGTTTCAGTAAGAACACATCCCTAGGACACACTTAACCCCTTCAACGCCTCCTCCTGGTTAACCCCTTTCCTGCCAGTCACATTTACACAGTAATCAATGCATTTTTATAGCACTGATCGCTGTGCAAATGTAAATGGTCCCAAAGTAGCGCCAAAAGTTGCAGTCACGATAAATAATCGCTGATCGCCCCCATTACTAGTAAAAAAAAAATATTCATAAAAATACCATAAAACTATCCCCTATATTGTACACGCTATAACTTTTACGCAAACCAATCAATAAACGCTTATTTTTCCTTTTTTTGGGGGATATTTATTATAACAAAAAGTAAAAAATATTGCTTTTTTTTTTAAAACAATTGTTTCTCTATTTTTGTTTATAGCGCAAAAAAATAAAAACCGCAGAGGTGATCAAATACCACCAAAAGAAAGCTTTATTTGTGGGAAAAAAAGGACGTCAATTTTTTTTGGGAGCCACGTCGCACGACCGCGCAATTGTCAGTTAAAGCGACGCAGTGCCGAATCGCAAAAAGTGCTCTGGTCTTTTTTACTAGTGTATGATCAGTTTCAAAACTCAAAGTTCACTCTGAGGACCATTTGTCAGACAAAGGTAAACTTTAGGGTGTGTCCTTTATTGTTTCTGGGACTAGACACCATTGTGACTGCATGGTGTGCGATGACTATAGTTTCCCAGAAATAGGTATATACTGTATGTGTAATAAGGATATGAGACTCTGAACCAATAAACTAATCTACTGTTGTTGTTTTTCCAGGGTCTATGGGAGGATAGTTTAACATATCTCATCCCAACATCAAACGGTACTCTACTTCTAAACCTCCAAAGGAACAGGTACGCAGAGACTTGACGTTATAAACAGATTATAGACATACTGGCCCAGATTCAGGTAGAATTGCGCGATATTTGCGGGGGAGCAGGGCAACGATTTTGCCCTGCGCCCCCGCAAATATTTTGCGCTGCCCTCGATTCACGGAGCAGTAGCTCCGTGAATTGCGAGGGTGCGCTGGCTAATTTGCCCGGCGTAAGCGCGCGCAAGTTAAATGATCCCGCCGGGGGCGGGAATCATTTAAATTAGGCGCGCTCCCGCGCCGAGCGTACAGCGCATGCTCCGTCGGGAAACTTTCCCGATGTACATTGCGGCAAATGACGTCGCAGGGACGTCATTTGCTTCAAAGTGAACGCGAATGGCGTCCAGCGCCATTCACGAATCACTTACGCAAACGCCGTGAAATTTAAATTTCACGGCGCGGGAACGGCGGCTATACTTTAGCATTGGCTGCCCCTACTATTAGAAGGGGCAGCCTTGCGCTAAAGTTGCCGTACGGAAACTCCGTACCTGGCTTGCGCGGGGCCCGCTCAAGTTTGTGAATTAGTTGGTAGTATGCAATTTGCATACTACACGCTGATCACAATGGGAGCGCCCCCTAGCGGCAAGCACAAGAATGCAGCCTAAAATCTGCGAGGCATAAGTGCCTTATGCCGTGCAGATTTTAGGCTGCAGTCGGTGTAACGAGGTTCCTGAATCAGGAGCACTCGTTACACCGGAGCAAGTAAGCAATTGCGCCGTGTAACTTATGGTTACACAGGCGCAGTTGCTTCTTGAATCTGGGCCACTGTAAAGTTGGCCATACAAGCATGAGAGTCTATTTACAAAAATCTTGCTGTGCAAATATCTCAGCATTCACACAGCTATCACAAATAATCCCCATATTCACGTAGGGCGGCGTAACTTTGTGCGGTCGTAGCGTATCTTATTTACGCTACGCCGCCGCAACTTACAGAGGCAAGTGCAGTATTCACAAAGCACTTGCGTCCTAAGTTAGCGTAAATGGGCCGGCGTAAGCGTGCGTATTTCAAAGTAGGCAGGTCGTGGGCGTGTTGTATTTAAATTAAGCGTGACCCCATGTAGATGCATGGCCGAACGAACGGCGCATGCGCGTGCATGCTCAGTATCACGTCGAATTTACGCCCTAAGATACGCCGGCTGAACATAACCGACGTGAACATAACCTACGCACAGCCCCATTCACGTACGACTTACGTAAACGACGTAAGAAGATACGCTTGTCCCGACGTCCATACCTTGCATGGGCTGCGCCACCTAGAGAGCAGCTTTATCTTTACGCCGGCGTATGTCTTACGTAAACGGCGTAACTAATTGCGACGGGCGTACGTACGTTCGTGAATCGGCGTATCTTGCTCATTTACATATTTGACGCGGAAATCAACGGAAGCGCCACCTAGCGGCCAGCGTAAATATGCACCCAAGATACGACGGCGTAGAAGACTTACGCCGCTCATATCTTGGCCGAATTTATGCGTAACTGATTCTATGAATCAGGCGCATTGATACGACGGCGCACATTCTGGCTTACGGGGGCGTATCTGGAGATACGCCGTCGTAAGTCTTTGAGAATCTGGGTCATTGTGTCTAATGGCCCAGATTCTCGTAGGGCGGCGTAAATGTAAGCGGGCGTAGCGTATCGTAGTTACGCTACGCCGTTTTCATCGGACATGTCTGCTGGGAGCTTTTGGTCTGATGTGTGTACACACCATCAGACCAAAATCCCCGCGGACAGAGAACGCGGTGACTTAGAAGACACCGACGTTCTCTAACACGGAAGTTCAACGCTTCCACGCATGCGTCGAATCAATTCGACGCATGCGCGGGATTTCGGGCCGCTGGTTATACGTCATAACCAGCGGACATGTCCGATGAGTCGTACTAACCATCGGACATGTCCGACGGACATGTTTCCAGCGGACAAGTTTCTTAGCATGCTAAGAAACTTTTGTCCGCTGGAAACCTGTCCGCTAGGCCGGAAAACTGTCCGCTAGGCCCTACACACGGTCGGACATGTCCGCGGAAACTGGTCCGCGGACCAGATTCAGCGGACATGTTCGGTCGTGTGTACGAGGCCTTACATCACAGTCCATACTGCTGGCTCTGCACCCATCCCAGACTGCACACTCTCAGTCCTCACAGACGAGCCTCCTCAGTCCTCCCGACTGTACTTGTCACTCACCAGCCTTCCTGGCTGCAACCGGTAGTTCCCTTCTGAAGACTTGCCCGGCAGTATTAGCAAGGGAATATTGAAAAGAGGGGGCACCAGCCTTGTGCATTATCCTTTGGTAAATTTATTTGTAAAAACAGATTAAAAACGACTCATGTGGCAGTCAATCGAGGTATGACAGTCTCCAGATGGTGAAAGAGAGGATTTCAGGACCACTGCTGACTTACAGCTCCTGCTGTCCTCTCTGACTCCTCCTGTCCAGATCCTTTATGCTTTCTTTAGGAGCCCTGTCGTGCACCCAAGTCCCAGGCCCAAGGTCATCCCCCCTCCCCAGACTGGGGAGCGCCCTCAAGGGTCCTGACAGCCTAGTACGCTAGGTGTTTAACCACTTCCTGCCTGGTCAATAGCAGAATGACGGCCGGGCGGTGGTTCAGTTATCCTGACTGGGCGTCATATGACGTCCATCAGAATAACTGCTGCCGCACCCCCGTGGCGATCGGTGGTGCGGTGTGTCAGTCTGACACACCGCTACACCAATCTCGGTGAAGAACCTCTGACGAAGGCTCTTTGTCATATGATCAGCTGTGTCCAATCACAGCTGATCACGATGTAAACAGGAAGAGACGTTGATCGGCTTTTCCTCACTCGCGTCTGACAGACGCGAGTAGAGGAGAGCCGATCGGTGGCTCTCCTGACAGGGAGGGTCTGCGCTTGTTTACCAGCCCAGCCCCCCATGGATGCCCACATTGGACCACCAAGGATGCCCACATTGGACCACCAGGGATGCCGCCAGGACCACCAGGGAAGCCCCCATTATGTGGATGGCCAGGTACGTCCCCCATAGCCACAAGGATTGCCACAACATGCCCAATATATGACACTGGCTGGCACCATTATGGATGCCTGCTAGATCAGTGATGCCTAGCACAGCCACCCATCAGTGTCATCAGTGCCACCCATCAGTGTCATCAGTGCCACCTATCAGTGCCCATCTGTGACCATCAGTGCCCACTTATCAGTGCCCACCCATGCCACCTATCAGTTCCACCCATAAGTACCCATCAGTGCCGCCTATGAGTGCCCATCATTGCCGCCAATGAGTGCCCATCATTGCCGCCTATGAGTGCCCATCAGTGCCACCTATGAATGCCCATCAGTGCCACCTATCAGTGCCCATCAATGCCACCTATCGGTGACACCCATAAGTACCCATCAGTGCTGCCTATGAGTGCCCATCATTGCCACCTATGAGTGCCCATCAGTGCCGCCTATAAGTGCCCATCAGTGCCGCATACCAGTGCCACCTATCAGTGCCCATCAGTGCCGTCTATCAGTGCCCATCAATGCCTCCCATCAGTGCACATCATCAGTGCCACCTTTTTGGTGCCGCCTCATCAGTGCCCATCAGTGCCGCCTTATCAGTGCCTGTCAGTGCAGCCATATCAGTGCCCGTCATTGAAGGAGAAAACATACTTATTTATAAAATGTTATAACAGTAACAAAAAACAAAAAATGTCAGTCTTTTTTTATTTGTTGCACACAGAATAAAAAACCCAGCAGTGATCAAATACCACCAAAAGAAAGCTCTGTTTGTGGGAACAAAATGATAAAACATTTGTTTGGGTACAGTGTAGCATGACCGCGCAATTGTCATTCAAAGTGCGACAGCGCTGAAAGCTAAAAATTGGCTTGGGCAGGAAGGGGGTGTAAGTGCCTGGTATTGAAGTGGCTAAGGAGGTCTGCTCCCTGCCAATCCAGGTTGGGGGATTGGTCAGGGCTCCTTAACACACCCCAGGCAGCTTCACCTCTCCTCTCCTCCTCTCTTTCTAGTACCCTCCAGAAGGCTCTAAGAGCAGAGGCGGCTCTAGTCTTTGTGAGGCCTTAGGCAAAACTTGACATGGGGCCCCACTCACACCCATGATGGGAAAAATAATTCAAGGACAAGAGCCTCTTCCCCCCAACCCTGGTCGGTGGTTGTGGGGGGTCTGTGGACAGGGGGTTTATCGGAATCTCAAAGCCCCTTTAACAAGGTGACCCCCAGATCCTGTTCTTTAATAACTAAGGGGATGTCACATGGTGAACCTGCCCCCTTGTAACGACATTGACTGAGGGCATGCTGGGTCATTGACGTCACAAGGGGTGGTGTCACCGATATTCACTGGTTGTTAGGGACTCTGGCGGCCTCGCTCCTGAGTCAGGGCTCTTAACGCTGCATGAGCACAGCAGCGTTAAGGTCCCTTGTCTCTCAAAACTAGGGTAATGCATTGGGTAAGTTAGGCTGCCGCGAGGCCCCTGTGAGTGTGAGGCCTTAGGCGACCGCCTAATTTGCCTAATTAAAGAACCGCCCCTGTCTAAGAGGGAGGTCTTAGTGATGCTGCCTGTGAATCACCAGCTGCTGCTTTGAGCCACTCCCAGCCTACACAAACCAAAACAAACAGGCCTAGCTGGAAGCCAGGCCTGCCTAAATTTACCTACACTCGCAAAAAAATCCTAAACTAGCACCTACCTAATGTAGAGGGTGCTACATGGCCATGATACATTAATAATCTTTTGTAACATTTTACTCTATATATCTGAAATGATGTAAGAATTCACCATCTCCCTCTTTCTCCACAGGGACTTTATTAGTAAAGACTTTGAACTGTTTACCTACAGCAAAGATGGTGGACTGCAGAAGCTCAACAGGCGTGCACTGGTATGTGTCATCCCCTTATTACTTATTCTATTCCATTTTTTTTTTTTTGTTTACAAACTTTTTTATTGGGTACAAAAAATTGGTACATCTTCACTATCTTTAATAAAAAGTATTTTTAAAGTGTATCAAAGCCCAAGAACAAAAATGTAATATATTGTAACTTACCAGTCTTTAGATGGGGTAGCTTTGGCAGTTTTATTTTTTCAGGCTTTTTCTGTTTTTTGCCACCTGGTGATCCTGCCAGCAACGCACATCCTGTCCTAGGGTGACAATGCTCATTTGCTGTGCTCAATCAATGGAAGGGCAGTGTTGTCACCTTGTGTTAGAAAAACAGAACACATCATATTCTCCTCATCTCCATATCGTAGGGGGGGGGGGAGGTGTTCTTTAGTTTACAGATGTAACCTGTGGAGGGCCGATAACACTTAGCTTGGCCTAACACTGCAGAGTGCACAGGAAGTTATGAGCTCACGGGGCCATATTCTCATAGAAGTTACGATGGAGTATCTCAGGATACTCCATCGTATCTCTCTTTTTTGGCCAGTGTATCTATGCGACTGATTCTTAGAATCATTTTCGCATAGATACACTTAAGATCCGCCATCTGTAAGTCACTTACACTGGCGGATCTTAAATGTAATGACGCAGGCCGCCGCTAGATGGCATTTACGTGAAGGACTCATTTGCGTATGCAAATGATCCTTCTACGCCGATTCCCAAACGAGTTCGCGTCGCGTAACCGTCGCTAACGTCGTTTGCGTAAGCGGAAACTTACTCCTGCTATATGAGGAGTAAGTTTCCGCAAGTCCCACGTAGGCCATGTTACGGATGGCGTCGGGTCCGTGTCGTGTTTTTTCGTTGGGTACGTCGTTTTACTAAGTCGTTCTTGAATACGACTTTACGTCAATGACGCACACGTCGGCGTCATTGACGTTTTCCGCTGAGAACTGGAGCATGCGCACTGGGCTTTTTGAAGCCCGGCGCATGCGCAGTTCATTAGAATCGGGGGCGCGCTTAATTTGAATACAAGCCGCCCCCTTGGAGATCCGCCAGGCTACGCCGGGGCATTTACACTCCGCCGTCCCAACTTACGGAGCAAGTGTTTGGGGAATACAACACTTGCTCCTGTAAGTTGGGACAGCGGAGTGTAAGTGCCTTAAGCGCAGCCCGCGGATTTTTAGAGAGAATATGGGCCACTTTATTTTAAGCTTGGATCCAATAGAGACACTACAGTCAGGTCCATAAATATTGGGACATTGACACAATTCTAATCTTTTTGGCTCTATACACCACCACAATGGATTTGTTTCATTTCAAACAAGATGTGCTTTAACTGCAGACTTTCAGCTTTAATTTGAGGGAATTTACATCCAAATCAGGTGAACGGTGTAGAAATTACAACAGTTTGTATAGGTGCCCCCCACTTTTTAAGGGACCAAAAGTAATGGAACAGATTAACTATTATAAATCAAACTTTCACTTTTTAATACTTGGTTGCAAATCCTTTGCAGTCAATTACAGTCTGAAGTCTGGAACGCGATGACATCACCAGACGCTGGGTTTCATCCCTGGTGATGCTCTGCCAGGCCTCTACTGCAACTGTCTTCAGTTCCTGCTTGTTCCTGGGGCATTTTCCCTTCAGTTTTGTCTTCAGCAAGTGAAATGCTCAATCGGATTCAGGTCAGGTGATGGACTTGGCCATTGCATAACATTCCACTTCTTTCCCTTAAAAAAACTCCTTGGTTGCTTTCGCAGTATGCTTCGGGTCATTGTCCATCTGCACTGTGAAGCGCCATCCAATGAGTTCTGAAGCATTTGGCTGAATATGAGCCGATAATAATATTGCCCGAAACACTTCAGAATTCATCCTGCTGCTTTTGTCAGCAGTCAAATCACCGGGCGGACGTACGTTTCTGAATCGGCGTATCTACCTAATTTGCATATTCCTCATGTAAATCGACGGAAGCGCCACCTAGCGGCCAGCGTAAATATGCAACTAAGATACGACGGCGTAAGAGACTTACGCCAGTCAGATCTTAGCCAAATTCTGCCGTATCTTGCTTTCTGAATTCAGAAAGAAGATACGCCGGAGCAGCTTTGAATTTATGCGGCGTATCAATAGATATGCCGATGTAAATTCTTTCTGAATCTAGCCCATAGTATTCAAAAGGAGGTTAACTAAAGCTCTATATAGTGGAATCAGGACCGAAGTCCTTCTTTTGGAGATCCCTTTAGGCCGGGTTCACACTTGTCCGACAAACGCTGCGACATTGGGAGCTCATGTCGCATGACGTGTAAAAAACAATGTTTCCCTATGAGAGTCAGCTTAACTCGTCTGACACAAGTCGGTCCGACATTGAAAATGCTCCCTGTACTACTTTAGTCCGACTTTGATCCTACTTCAGCCCATTGAATATCATTGAATTCGGATATCAAATTAGGATCCTTGTCCTAACCATCCGACTTTTGACATCCGACATGTGATTACAGCAGCAGTAATAGGAATTTATCTCACACTGGGATTGTTTTGATTGGTCAAAAAACAAGTCAGATTATCACAAAGTTGGATCAAAGTAGTATCCTGTTCATTCAAGTCAGATGGATGTAGGACCAATGTTGGACCGATGTAGGACTGATGTCACAGAGCAAAGTAGGATGAAAGTCGTGTAGTATCAGGCCTCGTACACACGTCCGAGGAACTCGACGGGCAAAACTCATCGTTTTGCTCGTCGAGTTCTGTGTGAAGCCGCCGAGGATCTCGGCGAGCCAACTTTCCTCATTGAACAACGAGGAAATAGAGAACATGTTCTCTATTTGGCTCGACGAGGAACTCGTCGGCTTCCTCGGCCGAAAGTGTACACACGGCCGGGTTTCTCGTCAGAATTCAGCTCCGACCGAGTTTCTGGCTGAATTCTGCCGAGAAACTCGGTCGTGTGTACGAGGCCTCAGTGTGAACCCAGCCTTATGGCCCGTGTACACATGTTCCGAAAATCGGATGACAGATCATCAGACTTTTTCCACTTAAAGCGGGGGTTCCGCGGGAAAACTTATTTTTTTTAAATATGCATCTGCCGCTCTTAAGATAGTTAATCGTGTACTCACGTGTCCTATTTTCAGAGGCCTCCACATAGTCATTCTGCTGCAAAAGATAGTTTATAAAAATGTTTGCTGAACTCTTCCATCTTGCTTGTGGGCACTCTGAAGCCCACAAGCAAATCCTTCCGGGATACGGTGAATGCTGATGTCCCAGCATTCACCACTCTATCCGGCGCATGTGCAGTGTTGACGGCGACGGTGAGCGGCGCCGTCAACACTACACGGTTGCCATCACAACGGCCGGCGTACTGAAAAGGTCACGCCCCGTTGTGACGACATCTACGTGTCAAATCACGTCACACTGTGCTCCCAGGAGACACTGGGGCGATCGCAGCTAAAGTGATACGCCCACTCCCGCGGGAGCAAAACCAGGAAGTGCCTGGTTCATTTAACAAAAACAAGGTATGGAATTGATTTTACATTTTTTGGACAGCGAACTTTATATATAGAAACTAAGCCCATGTGATTAACCTTTACTTTAAAATCAGGGTGAGCCTCCGCTTTAATAGTAAAAATAAGTAAAAATGTAATAGGTTACTAAAGTCACGAAAATTCTCGTACGACAGAAAAAAAATGCCATGTGTTGTAGTGTATTTGTATTGTATTTTCGGACGACAACTATACTGACTAAACAAAAATCATACGATCCGGCATCGTACAAGGAAAATGTTTGAGCTTGTCCGATTGAATAATATTGAATTAATTGTTGTGATCAGTTCTCGAAATCTCTGTACTAACGATCTGATTATGGTACGATTATATCTCGGACGACAGTTTTCGTACCATTAGTGCTGCTCCGTACAATTCCATTTGTTTTTCCCAGCTCACACTACTTGACCATTTTCCAATCTTCTGAAATAAATGTTATAATGTTATGTGCGGTAAGATATTAAGTGCTGGGTGGTCATTTATGCTAAACATCTATACAATTCCCTTTTGCCAGGAACACAACTGTTATTATCACGGACAAGTGGATGGAATGGACGGCTCAGTTGTTGCGCTCAGCACTTGCTCTGGTCTCAGGTTGGTATGGAGTTCTTTTATTTTAGATAGAACATATAAAGAATCTAAAATTGTTCTATCCTAGTCTTCTACATGTGTAGAAATAAACATATCTAGGTAGATTCACAAAGAGTTAGGCCGGCTTATCAGTAGATAAGCCGGCCTAACTCAGAATCTACGCCGACCTATGTTTAAGTGTATGCTCAAACAGAGATACGCTTAATCATATCTAAGATACGACGGCTTGAGCCGTCCTATCTTAGGTTGCAATATTGAGGCTGGCCGCTAGGTGGCGCTTCCATTGCGGTCGGCGTAGAATATGTAAATTAGTAGATAAGCCGATTCACGAACGTACGCCTGGCCGCCGCAGTACATTTACGCCGTTTCCGTAAGGCAATATCAGGCCTAAAGTTATTCCATCTTGTAGATGGAATAGTAATGTTAAAGTATGGCCGCCGTTCCCGCTTCGAAATTCGAAATTTTTACGTTGTTTGCGTAAGTCGTCCATGAATAGGGATTTACGTTGTTTACGTCCACGTCAAAATCAATAGGCCCGTGCGGCGTACTTAGCCGCAATGCACACTGGGAAATGTAGGCGCGCGGCACATGCGTAGTTTAAAAAAAAAAGTCAAAAACGTAAGGTCAAGCCCCATTAACATAAAACACGCCCCCTTAGACACATTTGAATTAGGCGCCCTTACGCCCGCCCGCTTTAGGCTACGCCACCGTAACTTAGCAGGCAAGTACTTTGAGAATCAAGTACTTGCCTAGCTAACTTACGGCGGCGTAGCGTAAACACGCTAAGCTACGCCGCCGCAAGTTTACACCACTCTATCTGAATCTACCTAATCATCTGTAGTAGAATCGTTTTTAACACACTTTTGGCATAAGAGATGAAGACAAAGTAAATCTCAAAAGTTTATCCATTGACCAGTAAATTCTAGAATAATTCCAGGAATTCAGAACTGAGACATAAAAATACATACAGTAGGTGTTACTTCATCTATGACTTCCAACTCCAGCAGCCTCTGTGGACCATCTGTTGTTGAGCCTGTACTTAAAGTGGAGTTTCCATCCCAACATTTTTTTTTTTTCATTATTGTGCTCATTAGAACTAAAAAAGAAAAATAAATACATTTTGTACTCATCTGGAAATGCCTGTTGCTATGCAGTCCCACGAAATCTGCCTTTGGAATCACCTAGGATCCTGATATCATCTCCCTCTAATGCTCCTGGGAAATGTGTGTCATCATTTCCCAGGATGCAGTGCGCTACCCAATTATCACTCCCCATCCAAGACTTCCAGGAAGTAATAGGTAGATTTAGTAAGAGTTAGGCCGGCTTATGAGTAGATAAGCCGACCTAACTCAGAATCTACGCCGACTTGTGTTTAAGCGTATGCTCAAGCAGAGATACGCTTAAACATATCTAAGATACGACGGCTTGCGCCGTCCTATCTTAGATTGGAATATTTTGGATGGCCGCTAGGTGGCGCTTTCATTGCGGTCGGCGTAGAATATGTAAATTATTATTATTATTATACAGGATTTATATAGCGCCAACAGTTTGCGCAGCGCTTTACATCAGGGAAGACAGTACAGTCACAATACAATCAATACAGGAGGGATCAGAGGGCCCTGCTCGTTAGAGCTTACAATCTAGAAGGGTATGAGTAGATACGCCGATTCACGAACGTACGCCCGGCCGACGCAGTACTTTTACGCCGTTTACGTAAGAGATAGGCCGCGTAAAGTTAGAGCTAGGCCCTATTGGAATAGTAATGTCAAGTATGGCCGCTGTTCCCGCTTTGAAATTCGAATTTTTTACGTTGTTTGCGTAAGTCGTCTGTGAATCGGGATTTACGTTATTTATGTCCACGTCAAAATCAATAGGCCCGTGCGGCGTACTTAGCCGCAATGCACACTGGGAAATGTAGGCGCACGGCGCATGCGCAGTTCGCAAAAAACGTAAAAAATGTAAGGTCAAGCCCCATTAACATACAAAACGCCCCCCTCAAACACATTTGAATTAGGCGCCCTTACGCCTGCCGATTTAGGCTACGTCGCCGTAACTTAGCAGGTAAGTACATTGTGAATCATGTACTTGCCTAGCTAACTTACGGCGGCGTAGCTTAAAGGCCTTAAGCTACGCCGCCGCAAAGTTAGGCATAGGTACCTGAATCTACCAATTAGTGCTTGTGGGCTTCACAATGCCCACAAGCAAAATGACAACGGTGTGGACATAGTTTATAAAACTATCTTTTTTGAATGTAACAGATAAAATACTTGCGCTGTAGAGTATGTGACAAAAAGTGAAAATAGGTAATGAAATTACAAAGTGACTAGTGGGGATAATAATATGTGACAATAAAGAAAAAAATCCTTAATAGAACATGGCACTCTGAAAAAGTCCAGATCTGGCACAATCCTGCCGTGTATTGGTGTATTTCATCAAAAGTGAATCCAATTGCCAACGGTGTAGATATTGTATAAATAATAATACAAAAACACACTCTTAAGGGAGAAACACGGAAAATAGTTCTAGAAAAAGTACATATAAGACCCTTGGATCCGGAGTATGGGTGGAATAGAGTAGTTGAGCCAACACCAAGATCACATGTATACACCTCTGGTGGACCCAGCTGCTCACCTCAAATTAAACACAATGTGTTTAGATCAACCTGGTCCTGGTAGGTATAGTCCACAGTTAGGTAGCACATACAGGTCTCCGTCCGGTGTATTACATGAAAAAACAAAGCAAAAAGAAAACAAAAAGCTGATGGTGAAATAACGTCACAGAAGGGGCTGATAGCTGGGGTCTTGGTGAGTGGGAGTGCACTCACATGTAAGTGAGAGATCTCAGGCTCGTATCCACGAGCGCCGAACTCGTTAGTCCCTCTATCTTTTCTCCTGCTAGGTCTTTGGAATAGTAGGCTAGCTGTTTGGTCTCCCCAATGGTTCGCAGTGTGTGGAAATATCTCAGCTGATGTGGGCTTGCAGCGGCTCCTATTTCCTCTCTCAATGCCTCAGATGGAGCGCTCAGATGGCGTGATTATACATGGGGAAGAAGTGAACAAACACCCATAGTATAGCCCAATCAGCGGTACAAAAAGGTTTATTAAAAACAAAGTAAAAACTGAGTTCCTGAGTTTTAATGTGAGTTTTTACTTTGTTTTTAATAAACCTTTTTGTACCGCTGATTGGGCTATACTATGGGTGTTTGTTCACTTCTTCCCCATGTATAATCACGCCATCTGAGCGCTCCATCTGAGGCATTGAGAGAGGAAATAGGAGCCGCTGCAAGCCCACATCAGCTGAGATATTTCCACACACTGCGAACCATTGGGGAGACCAAACAGCTAGCCTACTATTCCAAAGACCTAGCAGGAGAAAAGATAGAGGGACTAACGAGTTCGGCGCTCGTGGATACGAGCCTGAGATCTCTCACTTACATGTGAGTGCACTCCCACTCACCAAGACCCCAGCTATCAGCCCCTTCTGTGACGTTATTTCACCATCAGCTTTTTGTTTTCTTTTTGCTTTGTTTTTTCATGTAATACACCGGACGGAGACCTGTATGTGCTACCTAACTGTGGACTATACCTACCAGGACCAGGTTGATCTAAACACATTGTGTTTAATTTGAGGTGAGCAGCTGGGTCCACCAGAGGTGTATACATGTGATCTTGGTGTTGGCTCAACTACTCTATTCCACCCATACTCCGGATCCAAGGGTCTTATATGTACTTTTTCTAGAACTATTTTCCGTGTTTCTCCCTTAAGAGTGTGTTTTTGTATTATTATTTATACAATATCTACACCGTTGGCAATTGGATTCACTTTTGATGAAATACACCAATACACGGCAGGATTGTGCCAGATCTGGACTTTTTCAGAGTGCCGTGTTCTATTAAGGATTTTTTTCTTTATTGTCACATATTATTATCCCCACTAGTCACTTTGTAATTTCATTACCTATTTTCACTTTTTGTCACATACTCTACAGCGCAAGTATTTTATCTGTTACATTTTGCTTCACCATAGTCTATCGAGGTAGACCTTTATATTTGCAGCAGTATTTTTAGTTCGTCTTTTGTCCCCCTTTCCTTCACTTCTTAGACAGCGCAGGAGTTCACTTTATCCATATCTTTTTTGAATAACTATGCGGAGCGGCGGCAGATTCTAAAATAGTAAGTGACCGGATTTAAATTATAAAAACGCAGGATGAAAGGACTTACATTTAAAAAATGCTAATTGTGGTTGGAACCCCGCTTTAATATGAAGTCTATATTGTTGATTCACCTAGTGCCCGTGTGTTTGGGCTTTAACCAGTTAGCAACCGCCCTATAGACGAAATACGTCTACAAGGCGGTTGCTTAACTCTGGGAGGGCGTCAATGTACGTCCTCCCAGAGTCGCGCTCCCGCGCGCCCTGTGGGGCGCGCACACGGGAGTCTCCGTGACCGCCGGGTCCTCCAGACCCGGCTGATCACGGATCACGGTAAATCGCCGCTGATAGCGGCGATTTACCACGTGATCGATCCGTCCAGAGAGGGAGCGATCACTAGTAAACAAACCGGCGTCATGTGATGACGCCGGTTCCTCCCTCTCCTCTCTGTACCGAACGGTACAGTGCTGCTGCTGCGGGCTGGATCTGTGACACATGTAGTCACAGATCCAGCCATCGATCCCTCCCTGTGCAATACTCTGCAGTACCAGCCACACTCTGCAATGCCCCCACACTCTGCAATGCCCCCACACTCTGCAATGCCCCCACACTGTGCAATACCCCCACACTGTGCAATACCCCAAAATACTCTGCAATGCCCCCACACTCTGCAATGCCCCCACACTGTGCAATACCCCAAAATACTGTGCAATACCCCAAAATACTCTGCAATGCCCGCAATACTCCACAATGCTCCGCAATGCCCCGCAATACTCCGCAATGCCCCGCAATACTCCGCAATGCCCCGCAATACTCCGCAATGCCCCGCAATACTCCGCAATGCCCCACAATACCCCACAATACTCTGCAATACCCCGCAATACTCCGCAATACCCCGCAATACTCCGCAATACTCCGCAATACCCCGCAATACTCCGCAATACCCTGCAATACTCCGCAATACCCTGCAATACCCCACAATACTCCGTAATACCCCACAATACTCCGCAATACCCCACAATACTCCGCAATACCCCACAATACTCCGCAATACCCCACAATACTCCGCAATACCCTGCAACGTCATCTATGGGGATTTTTAAGTAGCGAAGTTTGGCGCCATTCCACAAGCGTGTGCAATTTTGAAGGGTGACATGTTGGGTATCTATTTACTCGGCGTAACTTCATCTTTCACATTTATGCAAAAGAATGAAGAAAAAATACAAAATTTGCCAAATTTTATAACAGAAACAAAGAAAAATTATTTTTTTTTACAGAATTTTCAGTCTTTTTTCTTTTATAGCGCAAAAAATAAAAAACCCAACGGTGATTAAATACCACCAAAAGAAAGCTCTATTTGTGTGAAAAAAAAGGATGAAAATTTCATTTGGGTACAGTGTTGTATGACTGAGTAATTGTCATTCAAATTGTGAGAGCACCGAAAGCTAAAATTGGTCTGGTTATTAAGGGGGTTTACGTGCCTAGTGGTCAAGTGGTTAAATGAGCTGAAGCTGTGCCGGCTTCAACTGTGCAAGTGAATGAGGCTGTTTTGATATTAAAGTCTCAAAGTCCTCTTTTCCAGGGGAGTCCTGTTTTGGAGTGAAACCCATTATGGGATTGAGCCGGTGAAAAATTCATCAAATGGAGAACATCGAATGTACCAGTTGGAGGAGCCGGATGAACCAACCATGTGTGGTGTGGAGGGCTTCAGCACGGCGTCCCCACATACCTTACTCTCTTCATATTTCCAACTCCGCAGGGTAAATCCATGCTTTTTTCTTCAATATAATGTTTAAAAATACTGAAACTGTCACAGCATTTTACATAGAACCATGCCTCAGAGTAGCTCACAATTTTGCAAGTTGGATCAGTTCTTTCCAGCCTTGGCAACTCATTGCTGTTACTTTTCAGTGGCGGCAAATGCAAGATTTGGTCCCACCATTCATGGTGCAGAAAGAAGGGGATATGGTGCAGTATGGTTAGGTTGGGTCAAAATAGTGTTACAGTCAAGGCAAGAGGGATTCGTTTATCTGTTAAGAATAGAAGGGGTTGTAAACACTACTTACTGGCCCTGCTGAGCCCCGGTTAAGTTACCTGAGCCCTCGAAAGTCCTGCTTCGAGAACGTTCTTGCTTCTTGGCTCATCTCGGCCCACTCTTCATTGGATAGATTGATAGCAGCACAGCCATTGGCTCGCTCAACTCCAATGACGCGAGGGCCGGGGGCAGGGCCGAGTCCTGTAGTCGGTGGCTATGGATACAGGACTCGGAAGCTCGACCGCAAAGTAACCCCCTTGGGAGAGTGCTTCCGTGCCGTCGTACGTCACCGCGCATTTTTTTTTTTCACTTAATAGTCGCAAGTAAAAATTGAATAGGTTACTAAAGTCACGAAAATTCTCGTACGACAGAAAGAAAAATGGGAAGCGATGTCATGTGTTGTAGTGTATTTGTATTGTACGCCGGATACAGGACTCGGAAGCTCGACCGCAAAGTAACCCCCTTGGGAGAGCGCTTCCGTGCCGTCGTACGTCGCCGCGCATTTTTTTTTTCACGATCGTGTGTAGGCAAGGCCGGTTTATCAATAATCGGGTTGAAAAAAACATAGTTTTTTCTAGACCATTAAAAATGGTCGTGTGTACGCGGCATCAGAGGTGCATCTGACCTCCTTCTGAGGAGCATTTAACCTGCTTCAAGTGTGTTTTGCATCCCCATCCAGGGCCAGTGCTACCACTAGGAAAACTAGGCAGCCGCCTAGGGTGCACTGCTGCCTAGGGCGCCCGCCCACTGGTGTTCCTACTCTCTTCTCTCTGCAGCAAGCAAATTAGTCTCAGCATTAGCAGGCAGCCGCCGATCCATTCGCACATAGTGTCAGAGGCGCAGCGGTGGCGGAGGACTGTGTCTGTGTCCCATCTCCCAAATGAATGGAACAAAGCAAACATTCATTGATGGGTGCTGGTGAGGCTTCAGTTGATATGCGCTGGTGAGACTGCATTTGTTGGGTGCTGGTGAGACTGCATTTGTTGGGCGCTGGTGAGACTGCATTTGTTGGGTGCTGGTGAGACTGCATTTGTTGGGTGCTGGTGAGACTGCATTTGTTGGGTGCTGGTGAGACTGCATTTGTTGGGTGCTGGTGAGGCTGCATTTGTTGGGCGCTGGTGAGGCTGCATTCAATGAACACTGGTGAGGCTGCATTTGATGGGTGCTGGTGAGTCTGAATATAATGGGCGCTGGTGAGGCTGCAGTTGATATGCGCTGGTGAGGCTGCATTTGATGGGCGTTGGTGAGACTACATTTGATGGGCGTTGGAGACTACATTTGTTGGGCGCTGGTGAGGCTGCATTCAATGAGCGCTGGTGAGGCTGCATTTGATGGGTGCTGGTGAGTCTGAATATAATGGGCGCTGGTGAGGCTTCAGTTGATATGCGCTGGTGGGGCTGCAGTTGATGGGCGCTGGTGAGGCTGCATTTGATGGGCGCTGGTGAGGCTGCAGTTGATGGGCGCTGGTGAGGCTGCAATGTATGGGCGCTGGTGAGGCTGCATTTGATGGGCGCTGGTGAGGCTGCAATTGATGGGCACTGGTGAGGCTGCATTTGATGGGCGCTGGTGAGGCTGCATTTGATGGGCGCTGGTGAGGCTGCAATGTATGGGCGCTGGTGAGGCTGCATTTGATGGGCGCTGGTGAGGCTGCAATTGATGGGCGCTGGTGAGGCTGCATTTGATGGGCACTGGTGAGGCTGCATTTGATGGGCACTGGTGAGGCTGCATTTGATGAGCGCTGGTGAGGCTGCATTTGATGGGCGCTGGTGAGGCTGCATTTGATGGGCACTGGTGAGGCTGCATTTGATGGGCACTGGTGAGGCTGCATTTGATGGGCGCTGGTGAGGCTGCATTTGATGGGCGCTGGTGAGGCTGCCTTTTTTATACATTTACAGGGATGGAGGCCTGTGGTAGTGTCTATCATATGCCTCATTGAAAGTCCCAACCCTCTCCCCCCTTTTTAATATCATTGGTATCAGTAGGAAGAATTGTACCCCAATATTAGTATCAGTAGGAAGAATTGTACTGTACCCCATCCTTGGTATCAGTAGGAAGAAGTGTACCCCATCATAGGTGTCTGTAAGAAGAATTGTACCCCATCGTTGGTGTCTGTAGGAAGAATTGTACCTCATCCTTGGTATCAATAGGAAGAATTGTACCCCATCATAAGTGTCTGTAAGAAGAATTGTACCCCATCATTGGTATTAGTAGGAATAATTGTACCCCATCATAGGTGTCTGTAGGAATAATTGTACCCCATCATTGGTATCAGTAGGAAGAATTGTACCCCATCATAAGTGTCTGTAAGAAGAATTGTACCCCATCATTGGTATTAGTAGGAATAATTGTACCCCATCATAGGTGTCTGTAGGAATAATTGTACCCCATCATTGGTATCAGTAGGAAGAATTGTACCCCATCATTGGTATCAGTAGGAATAATTGTACTCCATTATAGGTGTCTGTAGGAAGAATTGTACCCCATCATTGGTATCAGTAGGACGAATTGTACCCCATCATAGGTGTCTGTAAGAAGAATTGTACCCCATCATTGGTATCAGTAGGAAGAATTGTACCCCATAATCGGTGTCTGTAGGAATAATTGTACCCCATCATTGGTATCAGTAGGAAGAATTGTACCCCATCATAGGTGTCTGTAGGAATAACTGTACCCCGTTATTGGTGTCTGTAGGAAGAATTATACCCCATCATTGGTGTCTGTAGGAAGAACGGGTAAATGTGCATGTAGCCTGAATAACATGTATGTGGTGTGACAATGCAATTCTGTATATTGATAGTCATTCAGTGTATTTGTGTTTTTTGTTTTTTACAGAAGAAAAGAGGCATCCTTCTTACTACCAGTTACGTGGAGCTTGGAGTAGTCGTAGACAATCTGCGTGTAAGACATTTAATTCATCACAATAAATATTAATAAGCATTTAATACTGACCTAATCAGGCCCAGGGGTCTATTTATAGAAGATTTGCTGCACTAAGGGATCATGTACACTGAAGCTCAACAAAAAAAAGCTACTTTTACAGCCATTTATTTTTGATTTCAGCTTATGTGCTCTTGTGCACATTTTTATTGAGCTTCTTCAAGCTCCTTGAGCTCCTTTAAGGTTCTTTAAACATTTTTCAGCATAAGCGTTTTTGTTTTTCACAAACCTTCCTAGATACAGTGGGGTAGATTCAGCAAGCAATTACGCCTGCGTATCCATAGATACGCAGCGTAATTGCTAAGTAGCGCCGGCGTATCAACTTTCTGTATTCAGAAAGCTCGATACGCCGACTGTAACCTAAGATACAACTGGCATAAGTCTCTTATGCCGTCGTATCTTAGGGTGCATTCTGACGCTGGCCGCTAGGTGGCGCACCCGTAGTTGTCAGCGTAGAGTATGCAAATTGCATACTAACGCCGATTCACAAACGTACGCACGGCCGGCGCTCGTTTTTTACGTTGTTTGCGTACGTCGTTTTCGCCGTAAGGCTGCTCCTGCTATTAGGAGGCGCAGCAAATGGTAAGTATGGACGTCGTTCCCGCGTCACGATTTTCAAAATTTGCGTCGTTTGCGTAATTCGTTCGTGAATGGCGCTGGACGCCATTTACGTTCACGTCGAAGCCTTGCGACGTCATTTACCGCAATGCGCGTCGGGAAATTTTCCCGACGGAGCATGCGCAGTACGTTCGGCGCGTGAACGCGCCTAATTTAAATGATCCATGCCCCCTACGGGATAATTTAAATTATGCACGCTTACGCCGGCCCCTTTTACGAAACGCCGCCGCAAATTACGGAGCAAATGCTTCGTGAATGAAGCGTAGCTCCAGTAATTTACAGAGGCGTAGCGTAAAAACGGTACGCTGCGCCGCCGTACCAGTGCGCGCCCCTACCTGAATCTGGGCCACTGTTTCCCCAAAAATAAGACCTACCCTGAAAATAAGACCTACTGTGATTTTTCTAGGCGGGTTGCAATATAAACCCTAGTTTAAAGTGGTTGTAAAATCCTGTAATCCACTCTGTTACAGTATTATATAATGTACAATGGGGTCAATTCACAAAGAGAAACGTTATTGGTTTCCTTCAGTTGTTAAATTACCACCCCTTATTTAACACTAGCAAACATGGTATTCACGAAAGCTATAATCGTTATTCAACATAGTCGTTATGGTTTTCAACTGACTCGTTATCCAATCGTTATGCTAACTACTCAAGAGTTATTTTAACGTCCCAAATCGTAATAATAACGTCTAAGATCATTAAATAATGCTGGAGAGATGCATTCTGGGAGCAGAAGGGGAGGAGAACAGCTGCATGTGGAAAAGAGCAGATGCAGAGAGAGAGAGAGACACAAGCAAGACACACGTGGAGATTGAGCATGTGATGTGCATAACTTCTCTGTGTGCGTTTTTCTAAAGCCATGTGTATTTCCTCATACAGAGAATAAATCATGGGAGATGATAATCGGAATTTAGCCATCACCTGGGTTTCAGAAAAGACATCCAAAATAGTACGTGAACGGAATACACGTTTATAAATCTGAACAACATTCTAATGTGTTCTTCTTCGCCTCTGGATAATTTTAAGTTTAAATAGAGCATGGTTCCATCTTGCCCAAAACTACTAAAAACTTCACTACACTACAAAAATCGCCAAAAGCTTCCTCTAACAACGAAATATCGCCTGGGAAATGTCATAACGACACCCTGAGGGAGGTGATATGTAACGATTGCTTAACGATCGATAACAGTCCAAAAAATCTTTGTGAATTGCACTTCTGTACATATTTAACGATTTGACTTGTTAAAACAACGATCGAATCGTTAAATAACGATCCACACCTTAAAATATCGGTTCCGTGTAGTGAAACGTTATTTGATGATTTTTCAAAGCGTTAAATCGTTTAGTGAATTGAACTAGCTTCAATAACGTGCAAAATTGTTAAAATAACGACCGGAATCTGGAAATAAAGCTTTGTGAATTGACCCCAATGTGTGTGATTCGGTAATATAATCAGGGCCGATCCCCCCTATAGGCTTACTATGCAAGCCGCTTAGGGCCCCGCAAAGCTGGGGAGGGCCCCCCAAATTACTAGAGGCCTCGCCTGGTGAGAAGTCATTTTCAGCCCCTTACCCTGCTTCTCAACTTGCTGGCTGCATGGGAGAAGAGGTAAGAAGTCAGCACCCCCCGCTTCTCACTTTAATGTAAGATGTCATTTCCGACAGCAGAACACCCCCGTCGGCAGTGACATGTCATTTTCGGCAGCCCCCCCCCCCGCTTCTCAACTTTAATGTGACATGTCATTTTGCTTAGGGCCCCAGGGAGGTCAGGATCGGCACTGAATATAATTGTGCCAAATACCTTCGGTACAGCGCCGCTCGGCGCTCAGCTGACCTCCCGCTGCTCTCGGCCCCCCTCTGCAGTGCTTGGAGCGGAGAAGAGAGCTCCGCCGGGTCACGGAAGCGGCAAGCGGCGCTATAACAAAGATATTTGACGCAATTATATTACAGAAACTCACATATTGTACATTATATAATACTGTAATAGAGTGGATTATAGGATTTTACAAGTATTTTAACTCAGTTCACACTGGGGATTCCTGTTAGGCAGGGAGAGAGAGGAGGAGAGAAGACAGCACATTACATGGTAAGACCTACCCCGAAAATAAGCCCTACTGTGTCTTTTGTTGCCAGCAATTGATCAGCATTTTTTTTTCGTTACTGCGACATTATGACGGACACTTCGGACACTTTTGACACATTTTTGGGACCATTGCCATTTTTATAGCGATCAGTGCTATAAAAATGCATTGGATTACTATAAAAAGTGAAGGGGTTAACACTAGGGGGCAGGGAAGGGGTTAAATATGTTCCCTGGGTGTGTTCTAACTGTTCATACATTGTATGAACAGAAGATCAGCATTTCTCTCCCTGACAGGACCGGGAGCTGTGTGTTTACACACACAGCTCCCGGTCCCCGCTCTGTAACGAGCGATCGCGTGTGCCCGGAGGCGATGACGCCCGCCGGGCACGCGCACGGGAGTCGGGGGCGAGCAGAGGGTGCTTTTAGAGTCGACGTTATACTACGGCTCTCGCGCAGGGGAGCCGACCTGCAGCCGTAGAACTGCGGCGGCTGGTCGGCAAGCAGTTAAAGGGAGGCAATACAGTTACAATAGAATTTAATACAAGCGCGATTGGGAGGGGTGCCCATTAAAGATTACAATCTAAAAGCTTTATTCTAATGAAGAAACTGCTGTTTAAAGCCTAGTACACATGGGCCGATCAATAGAAACCAGCAGACATTTGGCCTATGTGTATGGCAGGCGGTCTGACAGGAGCCGGCCGGCTTCTGTCAAAGGGTCATGACCAAAAAAGGTCTTCCAACCGGCTCCTGGTCTGTGCTCTCGGCCAATGGCTGAGATCTCTGACCGGAGTGTTCTGGTGGGGGGGGGGGGGGTATCCCTGACCGAATCCGCGCCGTTGCAACTTTAAGCGTATGCTCAAACTGAGATACGCTTAAATGTTGCTAAGATACGGCCGCCGTAAGTCTCCTACGCCGTCGTATCTTAACTGCATATTTACGCTGGCCGCTAGGGGCGTGTACGCTGTTTTACGCCTAGAATATGTAAATCAGCTAGATACGCCTATTCACGAACGTACGCACAGCCGTCGCAGTAAAGATACGCTGTTTACGTAAGGGGTTTTCAGGCGTAAAGATAAACCACCAAAAAGATTGCGCAGCCAATGTTAAGTATGGACGTTGGAACCGCGTAACATTTTTCAAATTTTACGTCGTTTGCGTAACTCGTCCGTGAATGGGGCTGGCCTTAATTTACGTTCACGTCGAAAGCATTGACGATTTGCCGACGTCATTTGGAGCATGCGCACTGGGATACGTCCACGGACGGCGCATGCACCGTTCGATCGAAACTTCATTTACGTGGGGTCACACTTAATAAACATAAAACACACCCACAGCTTCAACATTTGAATTAGGCGGGCTTACGCCGGCCCTAATACGCTACGCCGCCGTAACTTCGGCGGCAAAATCTTTGAGAATACCATACTCGCCTCTCAAAGTTACAGCGGCGTAGCGTATAGGAGATTCGATACGCCCGCCTAAAGGTATGTGAATCTAGCCCTATAAGTGTTCCAGAAAAGTTATGTTTTGGAAGTATAATTTTGGTAATTTTTTGTAACATGTTATCTCTTCTAGTACTTATATGAGAAGTCTAATAGTACCGCCGTAGAAGTGAACACCATAGAACTGATCAACATTGTGGATGGGGTAAGAGTAAATACGGTGAGGTGGTATTGTAAAGAGTGCAGAGGAAGTCAAACCTCAGATGTGAAGAATGACCAACAAGAAACCAAAGTAGAATTAATGTATGAAATTCTTATTCTGTAACAATGTACAGTGGAACCTTGGAGAATTCCAGGAGAATGCTCGTAATCCAAAGTATTCACATATCAAAGCGAGTTTGCCCATAGAAGTCAATGGAAACTAAAATAATTAATTCCGCATTGACTTCAATGGGATGCAATACCGCATGCGGCCAGAGGTGGGGGGCGCTGGAGAGCCTCGGAAACGGCCGAAAAGGCCCGAGGACACTTCGGCTGACCTCGGCAAACCACTGAAATACTTCCTACCCAAGATTTGCACTTGTGCTGTCCTCTGGCCTTTCCGTGTATTTCCGAATGGCGCCAATCTGCTGCATTCTGTCACGTTCGGCTCTGCTCGGCTCCGGCGCCCCCCCCCACCTCAGGCCAAAAGCGATACTGGCCTGAATTGTGCTCATTTTGCAAGACAACACTCTCAAACCGAGTCAAGACTTCTTAAAATACAGCGCTCGTATTTAAAAAACGCTTGTTAACCGCGTTGCTCGCAATCCGAGGTTCCACTGTATAGGAATTTTTTAAGATGCTTCCTTCATACAGAACCAAAGAGGTCCCCTTAGTGTGATGCCAAAATTCAACTTCCCAGTCAATGTCCCAAAAGATGGCTGCCATTGTGTCACCTCCTGCATACCGCCATGTCCCATGTATACACCAAGGAAGCAAAGCCTTCCAAAGTCAATATTTCGGTTACTTAATTTGGGTGTGGTAATATTGCGCTTGGGAATGATCACTTCAGAGGAAATTTAAAGTTATGCTAAAGAAATACAGTGAAACCTTGGATTGCGAGTAATGCGGCTAACAATACTGGACCCACGTATATATCGGCGCTAGGCGGTCCTTAAGGGGGTTATCCACAAAAGGGATACGCCGGCGTATCTACTCATACGCCGTCGTATCCCTGTTTCTATCTATGGAACTGATCCACAGAATCAGTTTCTCATAGATAGGCAGAAGATCCGACATGTGTAATTGAATTACACTGTCGGATCTTAAGGATGCAATTCTAGGCCGGCCGCTAGGTGGCGAGGCCATTGTGGCCGGCCTAGAATATGCAAATGAACACTTACGGCGATCCACGAACGTTCCGACGGCCCGTCGTGCTAAATCTACGTCGTTTACGTCGAGTTACGCCATGTAAAAATAGGGCTAAGTCCTATTTGACTAAGCCCTATTAAGTATGGCCGTCGTTCCCACGTAGAAATTTTAAACTCTACGTCGTTTGCGTAAGACGTCCGTGAATGGCGCTGGACGCCATTTACGTTAACGTCTAAGCAAATGACGTCGGAGCGACGTCTGTTAGCGCAATGCACGTCAGGTAAGTTACCCGACGGAGCATGCGCAGTACGTCCGGCGCGGGAGTGCGCCTAATTTAAATGGGACTCGCCCCATTAGATTCGGCACGCCTTGCGCCGGACACATTTAAGTTACACCGCCGCAAATTTCAAGGTAAGTGCTTTGTGGATCGGGCACTTAGGTAGAAATTTTGCGGCGGTGTAACTTAAATCGGAAGATTTAAGTTACGCAGGATATTTGTGGATCTGGCCCTAAGTGCTTAAATTATAGGTATTGAAACTTCCTTTCAAATTTGGCTGTTAGTGAACGTAATGAAATAACGAACGCCGTATCTAAACAAATGGAGCGTACCGATCTAATAAGAATAAATAACAATAATAATAAAAACTTTTTATTATCATTATTATTTATTATTAGTTTGCTCCGTGCCATTTGTTTAGATGCGGCATTCGTTATTTCGGATAATTTGTAACTTCAGATAAATTTGTGTTTGTTACTTTCACTAACATCCAAATTTGAAAGGAAATTCCAATACTGAAAATGTAATAGTTAGTTATTATTCGTTAGTAATTATTTCTTATTTTCGGATTTTCGTTCTTTTGAATATTACAAATTTTTTCTTCTCATTTTCTAATTTTCTAACTTTCTGATTTTCTAACTCTTAAATTTCCGAAAATCCAAAGATTCCGAAATTCTAAAATTAGAAAATCCGTGATTTGGAAATTCTAAAATCCGAAAAAAATCGGAATTAAAAAATGGGAAAATCTGAAAATTCATCATTGTGAAATTTGAAAATTCGAAAATCTGAAAATTCCTTTTTTTAATTTATTTTTTTATTTACGAATTTACGAATTTCGAATTTACGAAAAAATGAAACGAAAATGAAAACAAATACATTTATCCGCAGTGCACTTGTCTAATGTAAACCTTTTTTCATGACCAGAGTGTGGTCTTTACAAACATTTTGGTTCTTCTGATACAGACATGACCATGTTCAGATTCTTTGTTTTCTGCTGTTCCATAGATGTTTCGACCGCTGAACATTCGAGTGGCTATAACTAACTTGGTGATATGGTCCACACAAAACCCCTTCGATGTTAACAGCGGGTCTGCCGGTGATGTCCTGGGGAGATTTGTTCAGTGGAGACAAACCACCACGGATCTCAAGAAATGTGACATCTACCACCTTCTCATGTGAGTGATCTTGCTAAGCCACCCGTATAACCAGTCAGAATTAGACATGTGCATGACGAAAAAATTTGTTTTGTTTCGATTCCTAAATCTAGTTATTTCTATTAGTTACATTCAGTGGATTCGTTCAATTTATATTCGGAATTTCGAATTCGTATTCGGAATTTTCCATTTTTTTTTCCCGTGAAGATCAAATCGATAAATTTTCAAATCGGTCGAAATCGAAAAGTTTAAATTGGTTTAGATTCGAATGCAGCAAAGTAAACAAACACAATAAATATCTTCATCAAATGATTACAACTGTTTAAATTGCCTTTGGCTTAACCACTTGCCGACCAGCTCACGCAGATATATGTCGGCAAAATGGTACGGCTGTGTATATATACGTTGCCCTTTAAGACGCGGCATTGTGGGCGCGCGCATGCCGCAAGCTCCGTGAGTGCGGGTCCCGCTGACTCGATGTCCACAGGGATACCCTTGATCGTCTCACGGAGATTAAAGTGGAGGTTCACCCGGAAATATTAATTTTTAACATTAGACTGAGTCTCATTTTGTCAAGGGGAATCGGGTATTTTTTTTTAAATCGAAGCCGTACTTACCGTTGTAGAGAGCGATCTTCTCCGCCGCTTCCGGGTATGGGCTGCGGGACTGGGCGTTCCTATTTGATTGACAGTCTTCCGACAGGCTTCCGACGGTCGCATGTATCGCGTCACGATTTTCCGAAAGTAGCCGAACGTCGGTGCGCAGGCGCCGTATAGAGCTGCACCGACGTTCGGCTTCTTTCGGCTACTTGTGACGCGATGTATGCGACCGTCGGAAGCCTGTCGGAAGACTGTCAATCAAATAGGAACGCCCAGTCCCGAAGACCATACCCGGAAGCGGCGGAGAAGATCGCTCTCTAAAACGGTAAGTACTGCTTCGATTTTAAAAAAACTACCCGATTCCCCTAGACAAAATGAGCCTCAATCTAATGTTAAAAAAAAAATTTCGGTTGAACTCCCGCTTTAAGAATAGGGAAATGCCCGTAAACAAGCATTTCCCCATTCTTCCTAGTGACAGAACACTGATCACAGCTCCCTGTAATCGGGAGAGGTGATCAGTGTTGTGTCACACACAGCCCATCCCCTCTACAGTTAGAATCACTATCTATGGCACACTTAACCCCTTCAGTGCCCCCTACCGGTTAACCCCTTCACTGCCAGTGAAATTTTCACAGTAATCAGTGCATTTTTATAGCACTGGTCGCTGTAAAATGACAATGGTCCCAAAATGGCATCAATGTCAATGGCTGCGCTGCTATCAATCTATCCAATCAGGATATGAGACACCAGCCAGAGCACTTTTGCGATTTGGCACTGCATCGCTTTAACTGACAATTGCGCGGTCGTGCGACGTGGCTCCCAAACAAAATTGACGTCCTTTTTACCCCATAAATAGAGCTTTCATTTGGTGGTATTTGATCATCTCTGTGGTTTTTATTTTTTGCGCTATAAACAAAAATAAAGTGTCAATTTTGAAAAAAAATAACAATATTTTTTACTTTTTGTTATAATAAATATCCCCAACAAATCCATAAAAAAAAAAACGTTTTTTTTCCTCAGTTTAGGCCGATACGTATTCTTCTACCTATTTTTGGTAAAAAAAATTGCAATAAGCGTATATTGATTGGTTTGCGCAAAAGTTATAGCGTCTACAAAATAGGGAATAGTTTTATGGCATTTTTATTAATATTTTTTTTTTTTTATTAGTAATGGTGGCGATAATCGATTTTTATCGTGACTGCGACATTATGGCGGACACATCGGAAACTGGCATCAAAAGTTTCCGATGTGTCCGCCATAATGTCGCAGTCACGCTAAAAATCGATGATCGCCGCCATTACTAGTACAAAAAAAATTTTTTTTAGATGGTGTTACACATAAAAGGCTGGCTGTAACATATGCGTAGTAATGAATTGGAAGAAATCTAGGAAAGAGGAAGGAATAGATCTCCAAGAGGGAGATCGGTGGAAAAGTCAAGGAAGGAGTAAGAAAGGAGAAAGAAAGGGGGGGAGGGGAGAGATAGGTATCTCAGGTGGCCTTATTCAAAACTTTAAAAAAGTTAGGCTTTTCTAAAAATGACCCAGAGTCAAATTGCTGTCATGGTATGAATAATCTTGTTTGAATTGGGCTAGTTTGAAAAAATGACATATAATGAAATTATTCCTTAATTGTTACAGAGGGCGTGGTGTTTTCCCTGGAGGCGTGATCGGCATGGCATTTGTTAGCACTGTTTGCTCGCCTAATCTTGGCAGCGCAATCAGTACGGTAAGTACATTTTAATTAACCATCATGGCAGTTTTTGTGGAAACTAGGGCAACAACAAAGAGACGTGATTCCTCAATTTCTTAAAATTTGGGGATCCATGGATCATCCACCTTCTGTTTACAAATGTTGATTGCTTCCTATTGAGCTTATAACCACTGAAAAGCTTGACCTGAGATTTGTTCTGATGACTCTTGTCCTACACTCCGTACCAGGCCCGTCGGAACACGACAGGCAAAACAAAAAAACGGTTTGGGGCCCCGAGCCGGCCAGGGGCCCCGAGCTGGCCAGGGGCCCCAGCAGGGCGGGCCCTTGCCGCACCGCTGCTTCCTCCTGCAGTCCGGTCGGCCGGGTACCATAACCATGACAGGAAGTGCACACACTGAGTGTTTACTTCCTTTCAGTCCGGCCCGGGAACAGCAAACTGAATCTCCTGCCGCGCGGACGCCAACATATGCCGGCGTGTGGAATTCAGTCTTGTGAGGCTCTGCGGAGGATAGAGGTAGAGTGTCTTGTGCAGGGGTATAGCGGTATCCTGGATGGTGAAGAGGGGAGTGCTGCCCATACACGTGTATGCAGGTGGTGGGGAGAGGAGTGCTGCTCATACACGTGTATGCAGGCTAGAGATTGTAAGATATCCCCCCCCGCTTCTCAACTTGAAAATGGCACATTTTTTTTTCTATGCTTGGGGCCCCCAAATTCCTTCAAACGGCCCTGCCTTGTACCCCTCCCTTCCTTTTCTTTTTTTCCTTTCCCTTTTTCTCTTCTCTATCCCCACATCCCAAATATTTCCTTTCACTATCATGTCCATACTTTATGCATCACCTTAACCACTTCCCGCCCAAGGACGTCATATGACGTCCTGGACTTTCAGTAGGGATATCGGAATGATGGGTGCAGCTACAGGCATCAATCAGCTATCACTATTTTCAGCTGGCGATTCTGTGCACCATAAGAATGATAGTGGCATTTCCGCCGCTTGATCCTTCTTATAGGTGGCAGGGAGGGTAAGTCCCCCCCTCCCGCCATCATCTGGTGCTTCTCCGGGCTCTCCTGTGCCATCGGGGACCTGGAGAAAAGATCGGCCAGCGCCGGATGAGAAGCATTAGAGATGACTGGTGACCAGATGATCATAGTGTTGTACGTCACTGCGTTGAAAAAATTCCAATCAGAAATCCGATTATCTGTAGCAATTCCGACTCGCAAAATTCCGACGCATGCTCGGAAACAATTAGACGCATGCTCGGAAGCATTGAACTTCATTATCTCCGCTCGTCGTTGTGTTGCACGTCACCGCGTTCTTGACGGACAAAAGTTCAGAGAACTTTTGTGTGACCGTGTGTATGCAAGCCAAGCTTGAGCGAAATTCCGTTGGAAAAACCTTCCAAGTTTTTTTCGATGGAAAATTAGTTTCTGTGTACGCGGCATTCGTAATATCAATGGCCACGGCATTTGAACAGCGATGTCTTGTTATTTTACTGTTCGGGTGGGTGGCCAGGAGGTGGTAAAACCAAGGTTCAGTTGCCCATTTTTATCACGCCCCGGCTGCCCATCTAAAAGAGGCCTGTTTCATGAGCAGTTGTACCTATTATTCTTAGTGCAAGGTGTTTGTTTTCTATATATGTACTTACAGACATTCCTAGGTCCAAAATGAATATCGAGCAGGATTAAGTTCCGCGCTCCACAACAGTCCCAGTTTCTCATATGGCCCCTTGAGGAAATGACTTGCTCACCTCTGCAATATAAGGACGCAACCACTTTGGGTTCATTTTTCTATCTGTTTGGTAAGCCCTGGTGTATTTTATGAGTCACTCAACAAGACTTTTTGTGTGCAGTTCTCCGGCACTCCTCAGTCACACGCCGCGGTGGTGGCACATGAACTTGGCCACGTCCTTGGAATGGGTCATGATGATTCCACGTGTCCAGGGACCTACATCATGCACAGTGCAGACATGTAAGTTTTGATGGTAATGTATGAGAAGCCATGATACCAAGATACATTTACAACTGTACCTGAGTGCCTTTATAGCTTTGCTGTCCACTGTTTGAATTAGCTCCAGAAAGTGGTTACGCCATGACTACGTTTCTGAAGCCACATTTTTTCCTTTTTTATTTTGCATAGAGAAAGAAAGTGATAAGAAATTCAACATGTCACTGGAGTAGGTGAAGGGAAATCATTCAGTGGGGACACTTACTAGTTAGCCATAGTTAGGGTCAAACTCAATTGGATAAGGATCTCTAAACGTATTCACTGTATGGTCTTAATCCTGATTAATGTATCTTTCAAAGTGGACATCAGTACTCCTGCACCTTTAAAGCTCACTGTAATAAACTTCCTTGCCAAGGGTAAGGAGAAAAAGATCTCTCATAGTGTAGTAGGTCACCTAAATAATGTTTTTTTAAAAATTTTCCCTTTAAAAACAAGTATCTCAATATGGTTAAAGTGGTTGTAAACCCACTATTTGGACTTTTACCTACAGGTAAGCCTACAACAAGGCTTACCTGTAGGTAAGGAGAATATCTCCTAAACCTGCACGGTTTAGGAGATATTACCCCCGCAATGCGGGCGGCGCATGCGCAGGGGGGACTCCACGGCTGAAGGACCGGCATCGCCGGACCCTGCCGATTTTAAATCTCCCGCGCGCACGCGCGGGAGTGACGTCATCGCCGCTCCAGCCAATCACAGCGCTGGAGCGGCGATACCCGGAAGACACGCCGGAGCAAGATGACATCCTGCTCGGCGTGGACCAGGTAAGTGGTACACACCTCGTTCCGAGGTAAGTATTTCATAATAGGCTAGTATGCGATGCATACTAGCCTATTATGCCTTTTGCATTGCAGGTTTGGGGGAAAAAAAAAAAAGTTTATGCGGTTTACAACCGCTTTAAGTGAATATGGAAACCAAACCCGCTATTAACGCTGTGCCAAAATCAATGTATCTAAGATGCTCCACCCTACATGTTTCGTGAGTTCCATCTGACATCATCAGGGGTCCTGTTTTTAAAGGGAATTTGTAAGTGCATTTTAACACGTTTTTAATAAACATTATTTTAGTGACCTACTACACTATGAGAGATCTTTTTATCGTTACCCTTGTGGAGGGTTTGTTACAATGAGCTTTAAAGGTGCAGGAGCACTGATGTCCACTTTGAGAGATACATTCATCGGGATTGAGAACATACAGTGAAGATAGATCCTATGGGCCAGACTCACAAAAGAGATACGACGGCGTATCTCCTGATACACCGTCGTATCTCTGAGAGTATCTAAGCGGCTGATTCATAGAATCAGTTACGCATAGATAGCCCTAAGATCCGACAGGTGTAATTGACTTACACCGTCGGATCTTAGGATGCAATACTTCGGCCGCCGCTGGGTGGAGCTCGCGTCGTTTTCCAGCGTCAGGTATGCAAATTAGCTTTTACGGCGATCCACGAAGGTACGCGCGTTCGTTACGTCGTTGCTAGTCGGTTTTTCCCCGTCGCAAAGTTAGGCCTGGTTTTTCATGGCTAAACTTTAGACGAGCCATGTTAAAGTATGGCCGTCGTTCCCGGGTCGAATTATTAATTATTTTATTTTTTTGCGTAAGACGTTCGGGAATACGAAAGTACGTTACGCACGTCGCAATTCAAAACATTACGACGGGCAACGTCATTTCGCGCAAAGCACGGTGGGAAATTTCAAATGTGCCTAATTTAAATGGTCCCCGCCCCATTTGAATTAGGTGGGCTTGCGCTGGACGTCTTTACGTTACTCCGCCGCAAGTTTACACACAAGTGCTTTGTGAATCAAGCACTTATGAGGAAAACTTGCGGCCGGGTAACTTAGGCCGAGTACTCACGAGCAGACATGTCCGATGAAACCGGTCCGCGGACCGTTTTCATCGGACATGTCTGCCCGGGGACTTCTGTTCGATGGCTGTACACACCATCGAACAGAACTCCGCGCGTAAACAATACGCGGGGCGTGTCTGCGGTGTCGCCGCGTCGATGACGCGGTGTCGCCGCGACAATGACGCGACGACGTGGGCGGGCCTGGCTTTTAAATGCTTCCACGCATGCGTCAAAGTCATTTGATGCATGCGAGGGATGGCGGGCGGCCGGACATGTACGGTAGGTCTGTACAGACGACCGTACATGTCCGGGCGGACAGGTTTCCAGCGGACTGTTTTAAAGCAAGTCCAGGAAACAGTTGTCCGCTGGAAACCTGTCCGACTTGCCCGAAAATGGTCCGCTCGGGCCTACACACGGGCAAACATGTCTGCTGAAACTGGTCCTCGGACCAGTTTCAGCAGACATGTTTGGTCGTGAGTACGGGGCCTAAAAGACGATATGTTACGCCGCTGCAGTTCTCTATGAATCTGGCCCTATATTTATAGATCCTTATTCAAGCGAGTTACATCCTACTTTGAGATACGGGGGTCAAATGTTTTGGGTGAGTGCGGGGGGTTGCTGCTGGTGGTGGAGAAGAAGCACTATCTTTCCTTTGGTGGCACTTTCCTTTCAGTGTGTGGATTTAAAGGCACAGAACACAGGATTTATAGACTTTTGTTTTATTTCAAAGGCATTGGATGCATGATTTATAGAATTTATTTATTGTTCAATTTTTATATAATTTGCACACATATTTACACATTTTTGAGAGATCGGTTTATCGATAAGCCCTAGTGGCTTTAAGACGCGCAGCTCCTAAAGTGGCATTTACACATATATTTATCTGGTATAATTTCACATAGATTTACACATTTTTGGTTATTCCTTGAGAGCGCAGTCCTCTTCAGCCCCATTGGTAACACAATCTAAGCAGGCGGGAGTGGACTGAGAATACTGAGTCACTGGGAACAGTTGTGCACAGAATCAAAGTGGCTGGCTGAAGTAGGAAGCCAGTTGCCTCACACAAAGGGGAAGGCCTGGTGCTGGAACAAAGAATAATCTGATTGGATGCAGTCACTGTTTGTAATCTAAAACAAAATAAGCCGCACGTACCCTGTAAACAAAAATGCAATACAAAATGTAATTTTCTTAAAAACCCCTCACATCCTTTCTTAAGGAAATATGCACTAGATTAAAGTGAATAAATATAATACAAATATACTGTGATATAGTTCATATAAAATGTGTTTAATTAAACTTCTTCTGATATGAAAATCAAACATTCAAAGTGTAAAGTGGAATGATACCAGCTGATTGGAGAAAAGCCAACATAGCACCAATATTTAAAAAAGGGCCAAGATACATCCCTGGGAATTACAGACCAGTTAGCCTAACATCAATACTAGTATGCAAGCTATTGGAGGGGATGATAAGGGACTATATACAAGATTTTAGTAATGAGAACTGTATCATTAGTGATTATCAGGGCCGCTGATAGGGGGGGACCACCAGCCCTACTGTAGGGTGCCCGGACACACAGGGGGGGGCCCGAACAGCAGGGGGAATTAATGTGGTTTGGCAGGGGGGCAGTTACAGAAGGATGTCCTGTGCCCTGATGCCCTCTGCAGCAGCTGAAAGCCAGTTTTCCCCCTCCCCTGGCTTTCAGCTGCTGCAGGGAGAAACACAGACACAGGGCATCATTCCTATAATTGCTTCTCTGACACTGATCACTGATTCCCCTCCCTGTTCTGCCTGCTTCGGACCCCCTCCCCCCCCATGTGCCCCTATGTCACTGTGAATTTAATTATTTTTTTTAAATGTAAAACACAAATAAAAAAGGGCTAATTTACACAGGTTCTCTGTTATGTTTGTGTCCGCTAATAATGATTTCAGTGTATTTTTTTGTGAAAATATGGTCTTGATATATTGGGGGGGCCCTGCCAGGTAGGCTGTACTGGGCCCCGTGATTTCTAGCAGCAGCCCTGGTGGTTATCAACATGGTTTCATTAACAATCGTTCTTGCCAGACCAATCTATTAAAGCGGGGGTTCACCCTAAAAACTATTTTCTAACATTACACTGAGCTCAATGTAATGTTAGAAAATTGTTTTTAGGGTGAACCCCCGCTTTAACCTTCTATGAGGAGGTTAGCTGTCATCTAGATAGAGGAAGGCCCATGGATGTGGTGTATCTGTATTTTGCAAAGGCATTAGATATAGTTCCCCACAAATGTTTACTGTACAAACTAAGGTCTGTCGGTATGGACCATAGGGTGAGTACATGGATTGAAAACTGGCTACAAGGGCGAGTCCAAAGGGTGATGATAAATGGGAAGTACTCGGAATGGGCTGGTGTGGAAAGTGGGGTCCCCCAAGGATCTGTCCTGGCATCGATTCTGTTTAATATATTCATAAATGATCTGGAGGATGGGATAAATAGCTCAATCTTGGTATTTGCGGACGATACCAAGTTAACCACTCAAGAACCCCTTCACGCCGATATACGTCTGCAGAATGGCAGGGCTGGGCACAAGCATGTACCTGTACTTCCTCTTTATGTGCCCAGCCGCGGGGTCGCGAAAGCGCCGCCGGCGGCGGGTTCGCGACCAGGTCCGAAGCTCTGTGACCGCGGGACCCGCGATTAGTCACCGGAGCTGAAGAACGGGGAGAGGTGTGTGTAAACACACCTTCCCCGTTCTTCATTGTGGCAATGTCAGTGATCGTTTGTTCCCTGATATAGGGAAAGACGATCACTGACGTCACACGTCCAACCACGCCCTCCTACAGTTAGAAACACATATGAGGTCACACTTAACCCCTACAGTGCCCCCTAGTGGTTAACTCCTAAACTGCAATTGTGGGGGGCGTGGCCAGGCAGCGGATGTAGCTGGACGCGACTGAAGTGAGCTCCGCCGAAACTCCGACCATTTATCCTGAGGACTAGGATTCTAACACCCCTGCCAGGCCTGGGTGGGTGTCGGAAGGTACCGAGAACACGTACTTACCTTCCCTGGCTCGATTCCCCCACGATGTCCTCCGCCAGGCGCCAACTTGTGAACAAGCCGGCGGACCTTATGTCCCAAAATGGCACCTATGTAGGCCATACGGCCAAGGAGAAGCACAGGGAGGCTGCCGAAAAGCTGTTCTCTAAGCCACTTGAAAAGGACTCGGTGGCGTCCTCCAGTACATCGGAGGTATCGTCCGGAGGAGTGTCTGAGGCGGATAATACAGTGCCCCTGGAAGACACAGTCAACTCTGGCCTAGTCTGGGACGCAGTGAGTACTCCTACCCCAGGGTCTGATAGGCCTTAAAGGGGAGTTCCACCCACAATTTCACTTTTTAAATATAAATACCCCTGTAATACACAAGCTTAATGTATTCTAGTAAAGTTAGTCTGTAAACTAAGGTCCGTTTTGTTAGGTTGTTACAGCATTTAGATAGTTTATAATCTAGAAATAGACTGGGGCCATCTTAAGTGTGGGCATCATGAAGCCAGACTGTATGACTTCCTGGATTTCAGCCTTGCATATCTCGCACATGCTCAGTGCACAAGCAATGTAATAGGTTTCAGTCAGGTTTGCAAGGACTACTGGGAAACATGATGCCTATCCCAGAAACCCTTGCAAATAGCCTAGGCAAATAAGGAGGAGGAAGTAATGAAGGACTACAAAATAAAGGTATTTACAAGCAACAAATTAAATAAAAATTGTCCATTCTGAACACTATGAGATTAGAGCATGCAGCACAGACAAACATAAAAAAATGGGTGGAACTCCACTTTAAGCCTCAGTGAGCCCTAATGTGGAGGGGGAGCCCACTCTGAGAGACATTTTTGCGGCGGTGACCTCCTGTAATATGTCTATTGCAGTCCTTACCACCGAAATAAAGGGGATGAAATCTGAAATTTCATTTCTGAGGCAAGACGCCCAAAAGATGAGGGAAAGGACATGTGCATTGGAGGAAAGGGTGAGCACCATTGAAGATGATATGGGACCCATGCAGAGGGACCTCACGTATAACAATCACCTAATTGATCAGCATTCTTCCCATCTGGAAGATTTAGAAAATAGGATGAGAAGAAATAATGTGAGAGCGATAGGTCTGCCGGAGAAAATGGAGGGGAAAAACACTGTGGAGTTCATAGAGAAGTGGCTGATTGCTACCTTTGGGAAGGAGGTATTCTCTCCTATGTTTTCTGTGGAACGCGCACATAGGGTGCCTGCTAGGCCTCCGCCACCGGGAGCGCCTCCACGTCCATTTTTGTTTAAGCTCCTTCACTATAAGGATAGGGATGCTATCCTACATAATGCTATAATTAAGCCAGCTGCTCTGAAGATTGACAACAATAAAGTGTCCCTGTTCCCAGATTTTTCTGCAGAGTTACAGAAACGGAGAGGAAAGTTTATGGATGTCAAACGTCGCCTGAGAGATCTTGATTTGAAATATGCCACTTTGTATCCTCCCCGCCTATGAGTGGAGGTGTTTGGCTCAGTGCAATTTTTTGATGCTCCGTCATCTGCTGCGCAGTGGTTAGATCGAGAAGAACAATCGATCTGGGAGGCCCGCAACCAGCGACTGGCTCCTCCGTGACTTATACTGTAGTACCCTTATATACCATGTTCGTTCTTTCCGCGTTACCTGTATTAAGGCCTCTATTTTTGCTGTTGAGAAGTTTCCACTGTTGCCCCCAGTAGGGTCTGGCACAGGCCTTGGGTAGCCCCTTGGCAAGTTTATCTGGCCCAGTTGGCCGGTCTATATATGCACTTACTGAATGGGGATTCCACCATGGACTTGAGTTCTGTTCTTTATTTTTTATTGACTTTTTTGTTTTCTCTGGTCCATACCCTACATACCTGCACCTCTGTACGTATGCCACAAGGTTACCCATCAAGACAGTTTGTTCTCCTACCATTTTTTATTGAGATATTTTTGAATACGTTGCTACTTGAACGTTGCTCTGCCTGCTATGTCTTTGGTCTGCCATACATGATTGTTTTTATCCTACTCCTATACTGTTGAATGTAAAATGTCTAAGTTAACTAGATGTCTTTCATGGAATGTACGGGGTCTGAAAAATCCTGTTAAACGTCTGGCCGTGCTGCGCACGATCAAGAGGTTGGGCGCGGACGTGATTTGTTTGCAGGAGACTCACCTCCTCTCAGTGTCCACCCCAAAATTTGCTGTCCGACAGTTTTGTTACTAATACCATGCCACTTATTTGGTGTATTTGAGGGGGGTGAGTGTCCTGATACGACAGGGTACTCAGTTTTCTTTTATAGATGCTAAAATTGATCCTGAAGGTCGATATGTTTTTCTTCTTTGCTCCCTCTATGGGACGAAATGTGTGTGTATTGGCGCGGATGTATGTCCCTCCTCCGTTTTCAGCTAGTATCCTTAGAACATTGGCTGACTTTATGTTGCGCCTTCCGGGTATTCCGGTACTGGTCTTGGGGGTTTAGAATAATTACCTGGACTATGACAAAGACAAGTTTAGACCTGCTGGGGGCGCCGGGACATGGGGGGGTCAGGGTCCTACACCTTTTGCTCGTCTCCTAGGGGAGATGGGCCTCACGGATGTTTGGAGAATGCATAATTCAGATGCCAAAGCATTCTCTTGTCAATCGGCGTCTGTTGGAGGCTTGTCTAGGATAGACCTGGGACTGGGTAATGCTCTTCTGTTGCCCATGGTGGAATTTTCGCAGTACCATCTGAGGCAGACTTCAGACCATTCCCCGCTAACTATAGATTTGAGGCTGGGGGCGAGGACAGGCAATAGTCTCTGGAAGCTTAATCCATTCTGGCTGTCCCTCATACCAGACCTTGACTCGATCCCGATGCTTCTCACTGACTTCTTTAGAGATAACATGGATTCGGCAGACTTAAATACAGTGTGGGACGCGGCTAAAGCTTATATGCGTGGCCAATTTATTAGAGTTATAGCCCGTATTAAGTCTAATACTAAGGAATGGGAGATGCAGGTTCTAGAGGAGGTGCACCGTTCGAAGGCAGATTATGTGACAGACCCCACAAATACGAACAAAAGTAAATGGTTGGCCTCTCAGTCTATGCTTAGAGATTTATCCCTACAGTTAGCGGAAAACAAAAGATTATTTTTACAACAGAAATGCTTTGAAGAGGGTGAAAATACGGGTCATATGCTTGCACTCCTGGCTAAGTCACAACAGCCCCCTTCACATATTGTGGCCATGACAGACACTAAGGGTGTAGTATGTTACTCCACACAGTCCATTATGAACTGTTTTACCAACACTACATATCCCAATATCCCAATTGTTTGCAGGGCCGGTCCTTAAATCATTTGCTGACCTCGGAGATGAGTTCTCTCTTGACATAAGGCAATTCTACAGATACCTGCAGCTGAGGCATGCTATACAGAGTGAGAGCAGACTATCCCCAATTATAGTGATAGTACATCCTTTACTTAATTTCGAGAAAATACGCTAGACTGCTTAACTCCACACATGATGCGTCCACCCTGGTGTGTGGGCGTGCCTATTAGAAAAAAACACTCTGCCGATCGTTTTTTTTATTTATAAAAATTGTGAGTTTAGTGCTACTTTAATTTTTCATTCAAAGTTGGTTGAGCTGGGTGGTAGTGATAGAGCCACCCACGGCTTGAATTTCAGGCAACTGAGCAGAAATCTGCTGAAATTTAAGCTGTGTTTGGGTTGCATAAAAAAGTTTTGGATTGAGATCAAACTATAAAGTCAGCTTTTAAGTGCAATGTTTTCAGTTCATGTTAAAAATAAGAAGAAAGAATGACCAAACTTGGTATACAGTATAAGAGGCAGTATGCAATGTGTCCATTGTCCACCACACTCTGTTATGGCATGAACTGTTTTTTTTTTTTCAGTGGTGCCAACACATTCAGTACCTGCAGTGCAAATGACTTTGAGTCACTAATCCAGAGAGGTGGAGGAACCTGCCTTCGTAATCCTCCTGCCCCCAACCAAGTTCTTAGCATCCCAGTCTGTGGGAACAACCTAGTGGAGAAAGGAGAAGAATGCGACTGTGGGTCACCGCAGGTAAAGTGCAATATCTACATTTCATACTGAACCACATTTCTGGTGAGGATACGTGCATGTGGTTGTCTACAGCCCCACCAGGGCCGATCCTAGGCAGAGTGCGCGGGGTGCTCCACACTCAGGCGCCGCAGAGGTGAGGGCGCCAAAGCTCCAGAGTGCTCCCCTCCCTCCTCCTCATTTGTGTCCAGAGGCAGAGCGCATGTAGCGGGTGCTGTGGTTCCCCATCCCGCTTGCTCCCTCCGTTGGCAACTGACGAGCGCATACCTCCCGCTGTCCTCGGAATCCGGGCTGGGTATTGCAGCGGAGCCTAGTACCGGAACACGTTCTGATACTAGGCTCCACTAATTATTCTGTCCGGTGTGCGTGGAGCAGTCTCCTGTCTGCCCCGCCCCCTCTGCATGTGTTGGCTCTTCTCCCATAGGCGGTGTGATGAGAGGCTATTGGGTTTGCCGGAGCTGCTGCCAATCATCCTGTGCACTCCCAGAAATGCTCTCCGAGTGCCACCCTCCTAGTAACCAAAGATCCTGTATCATGTCTACAGTATGTCTGGGGTCTTTCTAACAGACTCTCTAACAGAAGCCCTCTCTGTGTGCATTAGAGAGACCTCCCTCCAGCTCCCATTAGTGTACTCATTTTCTTTATTGTTAAAAGATCATGGGAGGATCCCAGGGTAATGAAGACTTCTTAGGGGAGCATCTCTGTGTTTGAGTCGTAGCTATAGAAACATTTGTAAAGGGGAGGAGCTAGTAAGATGACCACGCCCATATGGGGGCGCCAGAAATATTTCTGCACCCAGGTGTCTGTGACCCTAGGATCGCCCCTGAGCCCCACCTTTACCTCAGAACACTTTTGTTAAAATAGCGGGAAAATGTAGAGAACTGGTTTTCCGTCTACAAAATAACTTTTCTCTGTCCCTGCAAACCGTCCCATTGTCTAGACCAGGGGTCTCCAAACTTTGTAAATAGAGGGGCAGTTTACTGCCCTTTAGTTTATAGGGAGCAGACTGTGGCAATTGGGAGTAGAAATTGTCTCAGGTTTGGTGATCAGTGCGAGTATAAAAAAAAAAAGGATATAGTGTCTGTCAGTGGCGGCTGGTGTTCAAATTTTTGGGGGGGGTGCAAACAAACTGAAATATTCTGAAGAAACATCAATTGCAGCCTCACTGTGCCCATCAAACAAAGCCACTGTGCCCATCAAACGCATCCACTGTGCCCATCAAACGCATCCACTGTGCCCATCAAATGCAGCCACTGTGCCCATTAATTTCATCCTCTATGTCCATCAAATGCAGCCACTGTGCCCATCAAACACAGCCACTGTGCCCATCAAACACAGCCACTGTGCCCATCAATTGCAGCCACTGTGTCCATCAATTGCAGCCACTGTGCCCATCAATTACAGCCACTGTGTCCATCAAACGCAATCACTGTGCCTATCAAATGCTGCCACTGTGATCCCCCCCCCCCCCCCGCCTGCTCGCTGTCTGCCCAGCACTTACCCTGTCTCCGTGACAGGTCAGGCATGCACGTGACGGCAGCGATCGGTGGGAACTTGCAGCAGGTCAGACAGCAGCTTCTGTGTCCTCCATGTGTCTCCTCCCCCTCTTCCTGGTAGGCATCCAATCGCAGCGCCTGTCCTTTCAGCCAATCAGGTGACTGGTAACAGACCCGCACACCTGATTAGCGGAGAGGCGGTTTAGTGTTAGGAAAGCAAATTAATATTCGTTTTCCTAATACACCTGGGTGGCGTCCGAGTGTAATGCTTTGCGCTACGACTCCACCTCTTTTGAAGCCTATTGCTCTAATTATCTGCTTCAAAAACACCCCGCCACTGTAATTCAGGTGCCCGGTGTCCGAAAAGGGTCTGGAAGCCTGAATCGGGGGCAGCGGCAGCAGACATTGATCAATTTACGCAATGCATGAATCTATCCATTAGTCATAGAGTGGGTGGCTGGAGAGAGGGGGCGGCACCTGTGCACCCTTAATGGACGCACCACCATTGTGTTCAGCAGGAGGAAGAATCGTGCTCCAAGATTTGTATTAGTGGAAGGAATATTGCCCCATTGGTGGTATCAGAGGGAGAAATAGTGTCCCATCATTGGTATTAGTGAGAGAAATAGAGCCCCAATATTGGTATCAGTGGGAGGAATAGTGTCCCATTGGTGGTGTCAGTGGGAGGAATAGTGTCCCATCATTGGTATTAGTGAGAGAAATAGAGCCCCAATATTGGTATCAGTGGGAGGAATATTCCCCCATTGGTGGTATCAGAGGGAGAAATAGTGTCCCATCAATGGAAGGATGAGGTAAGTGAAGGAGGACTGCACTAAGGTAAAGGAAGCTATTTAGGAGAAAAACATTTTGTACCTTTAGAACCCCTTTAATGCAGATTGGCAATCTTCTTATAGCCTAGGCCAGTGATGGCGAACCTTGGCACCCCAGATGTTTTGGAACTACATTTCCCATGATGCTCATGAACTCTGCAGTGTAGTTGAGCATCATGGGAAATGTAGTTCCAAAACATCTGGGGTTCCAAGGTTCGCCATCACTGGCCTAGGCCGTCTTCATGTAGAGCAACAATTGTTTTTGTTCAGATCCTCAGAGAGTTCTTTGCCATGAGGTGCCATGTTGAACTTCCAGTGACCAATGTGAGAGAGTGAGAGCGATAACACCAAATTTAACACACCTGCTCCCCATTCACACCTGAGACCTTGTAACACTAACGAGTCACATGACACTGGGGAGGGAAAATGCATAATACGGCCCAATTTGGACATTTGGGCTTTTTGCTTTGTAGGAAAAATTGTAACAGTTGGAATATCTGTTCATTATTTTTCTGTAGGAGTGCAAGAACCCATGCTGCAATGCTGCTACCTGCACGCTTACTAGTGGATCCCAGTGTGCCCAAGGATTGTGCTGTGAGAACTGCAAGGTAAGATCAAAGTTTAATCCTATACTACATGAAAGAGGGAAATAGATGTGGGGCTGATCTAGTCAACACTAGCTACATTTTCACACAACGCATACCACTGCATATGTATAGTGGGAACTTGGCACTTGGGCAATGCTTTTCTATGTTCCCTTGCACGGAGCATGCAATGATCAATGCAGATCAACGCACCAGATAGGGGGCATAATTTCCAAATTTTCGGATTTCCAAAATGTCAAATTTTCTAATTCTGAAATTTCTAATTTCTGAAATTTCTAATTTCTAAAAATCAAAAATTTTGGAAATTTCAAATTTCTGAAATTTCAAAATTCCAAAATTTGGAAGTTCGGAAATTCTGAATTTTCTGAAATTCGGAATTTCGTAAATGTGAAATTTCATAAATTCTTAAATTTGGAATTTCAAAATTTAGAATATTTAACATTTTGCAAATTCGACATTTCGTAAAATCTGAAGCATTTTGGCACATTGGCCCGGTTCCATTGGCTAGCATGTACGTAAATATCTGGTGGGCGCAGAGGGGAAATGTGAAAAGACTCCAGGCTAAAATCTAGACATGTGCAATTTGTTTAGTTCCGAATTCGTTTTTTAACAAATTTTGACAAATAATGCTGCGTACACACGATCGGTTAAACCGATGAGAATGGTCTGATGGACCGTTTTCATCGCTCAAAACCGATCGTGTGTGGGCCCCATCGGTTATTTATCCATAGGTTAAAAGAAAGCAATCTTGTTTTAAAAATCCACGCATGCTTGGAAGCATTGAACTTCATTTTTTTCAGCACGTCGTTGTGTTTTACGTCACCGCGTTCTGACACGATTGGTTTTTTAACTGATGGTGTGTAGGCGCGACGGAGCATCAGTCAGCTTTATCGGTTAACCGATGAAAACGGTCCATCGGTCCGTTCCTATCGGATGGACCGATCGTCTGTACGCGGCATTAGTTAATTCTGAAAATTTCAGAATTTTTCAATTTCAGAATTTTAGTATTTCGAAAATTCAGAAATCAATAATTCGAAAATTTGAAAATCTGAAAATTTGGATTTTTTAATTTCCAAATTCAAAATATTAGAATTTCCAAATTCCGAATATTCGAATTTTCAAATTCCGAAATTTCAGAATTTCCAAATTTTTCAATTTCCGAATTTTGAATATTCAGAAATCGATAATTCGGATATTCGAAAATTCTAATTTTTGAAAATTTAGATTTTTTGAATTCCGAATTCCAAATATTCAAATTTCCAAATTTTCTGATTTCTGAATTCCGAATTTCCGGAAAAAAAAGGTAAACAATGAATGAAACAAACGAAAACAAATACATTTTTCGCCACATGTCTAATAAAATCCCCATTTTGGGGGCGATGCATGTAGTGTGACAGGTGAGCAAGCACAGCGAGGCCTTCGCTGGACGCAATAATTTGCCATTTTTATATAGTGAAGGACCAAAGGCTGTAAAATTTACTGTGTTAATAATATATTTGGATTTCCTCTGAAGATTTGAAAATCTAGACACACATAGAGCTCGATCTGACCACTGTGGGTCAGCAAAGATTTTTAGTAGAAGATTAGATAGGGCCCTAATGGTATTTAAGCTGTAAATGATTGGTAATTTGCTGGTTTATAAAAAATAATTTTTTAAAATACTATTGCATAACCTTTATAACTTTAAGGCCGGGTTCACACCTATGCGAATTGAGTGCGGATTAAACCGCATCCAATTCGCAGAACATTTCTAAATACATTATTTCAATCAGGCTGGTTCACATATGTGCAATGCATTTACACTTCGCATTGCCGAAAAAACGTGTGCGTTTTTTAGGCATTGCGGTGCGGCTATGGGGGCAAATTCAGGCCCATTATCTTCTATGGGCACACATCTGATTCGCAGATGTGTTTATTTCTCTTCAGGATTTCTCTCATTCTACTCAATACACTTCCCCCCTCCCCTTTCCCAGGTCTCCAAATTCGCAGCTAAAACGGAGATGATCTGCTGAACAGCTCTCTTATCTCTCTGCAGAGATAACAGAGCTGGAATCGCACCGCACAAGTGTGAATCCGGCCTTGTTCTAGAAAAAGAATCTGGGTTAGTGTTGTAACTCTGATGTGGTGTGCATAAATGATGATGATCGTCTTTGTTGTTTTATTTTTTTTTTATATTTTATTTTCAAAAGGTATACAATACAATGTAAAATGTAAATTTTTTATAAATAAGAAATATTTCATAAATAAATAAATATTTGAACCTGTTTTTTTTTTTTCAAAATATTTTATTTTCAAAAGGTATACAATACAATGTATAACATTTTATTTTTTTTTACTTACAATTTCAGTTTTTGGTGGGTGGCACACCTTGCCGTTCCAAGGCTAGCGAATGTGACCTACCGGAGTTTTGCAATGGTTCCCATGCCTTGTGCCCTATTGATTTTTCCATGATGGATGGCTACACCTGTAATAGTGGCCAGTCTTACTGCTATGGTGGCGTTTGCCAGACCTTTAATGCACAGTGCAAGGCTTTGCTTGGACCAGGTAAGTCCATTATTCTTTGCTTTGCTAAAAGTTATGTAATGTTTTTTTCCCATAGTAGGTAAAATCTGTAACCCTTTGGAGAGCTGTCAGTGATTTCACCTACCAGTGGCGGCTGGTGCTGAATATTTTTTTGGGGGGGGGTGGGGGGGGCAGCAAACAACCCCCCCCGGTAGATCGGACAGGAAGGCATGCCTTACCTTTCGAAGGCGAGGCAGTGCTGGATCCTGGAAGCGGCTGTTGCTGCCCCTCAGCCTGCTGCTGCTCGCTCCAGCTGGTGATGTTTTTTTTTAAGCACATGGCTTAAAAATAGGGTGGACTCGGGGCGCAGAGCACTGCGCCCTGAGCCTACCCGGTTGTGTGACAATAGCGAATAAAATTTGCTATTGTCTTCTTGATTCTCCTCCAAGCCAATCAGGGAACAGGTCCTGAGACCCGATTGGTCTCAGGACCCACTTCCTGTTTGGGCCGGGAGGAGAAGCAACAGCCCTGGAGCGAGATCTCCAGGGATGGCTCACCCACAGCAACATCCAGCACTCCCCGGCTCAGATTAGTGGAAGGAGGAGGAGGAGGGGAGATGAGAGTGTCATCCCGGCCAGGACTCGTCATCTGTCTCTTAGGGTAAGGAGACCTCAGATCACCGCCTTCCCATTCGTCCCCCGTCTTCCACCGGGGGTATTGCAATTGGTTTGTCCCCCTCCCCCAAAATATTGAGCACCAGCCGCCACTGCTGTCCACTGCTAGAAATCAACTGAACCCAATGATGTGAGGTTGTCGCCAAGTCTAAATGATAACAGAGACTGTCATCATCTGAGATCTATGGCTGGTATCTACAAAACAAGATACAACGTCATCTGGGATCGATCCGACAGGCGTACGTCTTAGTACGCCGTCGGATCTTAGGTGCATTTTTTCCGCCGGCCGCTAGGTGGCGTTTCCGTCGAATTCCGCGTTGAGTATGCAAATTAGCTAGTTACGGCGATCCACAAACGTACGTCCGGCCGGCACATTTTTTTATGTCGTTTGCGTTCAGCTTTTTCTGGCATATAGTTACCCCTGCTATAATGAGGCGTACTCAATGTTAAGTATGGCCATCGTTCCCGCGTCGAATTTTGAATTTATGTTGTTTGCGTAAGTCGTTCGCGAATAGGGATTTGCGTAGAATGACGTCACCGTCGTGAGCATTGGCTGGTTCGAGTTTAATTTCGAGCATGCGCACTGGGATACCCCCATGGACGGCGCATGCGCCGTTCAAAAAAAAACGTAGTTTACGTCGGGTCACAACGTATTTACATAAAACACTCCCCCATTACATCCATTTGAATTCCGCGCCCTTACGCCGCCAAAGATACACTACGCCGCCGTAACTTACAGCGCAAATTCTTTGAGGATTCGAAAAAAAAAAAAAGTTACGGCGGCGTAGTGTATCTTAGATACGCTACGCCCGGCGGAGAGAAGCGCCGATCTACGTGGATCTGCCCCGAAATCTGCACAAAGCACATACCTCTATAGCGTGTACTTGACTCAAATAGGAGCACTAAGTCTAATTTCTGTCTGCTGCTTCTTTCCTCTGCTATCAGCAAGAGTCACTTCTGACAAGTTTTCCTGACACCAAGAGAAAAATGGTGACGGAAAGGGGTCTCCAGCTAATTGACAGCCTCAGCTTTGTTCCTCTGTGCTGTGTGAAGGGGATGTGTCTCTTCCCTCCAATCAGCTCTCAGAGCTCTCCTCACTGAGCTCTGCAGTGTGTAATTTCAACTCCCCACCCCCTTTTTTCTGACAGCTCAGACAAGTTTAAATTATGGACTTTGAACAGATGTAGAAAAGAGAGGCTGCAGATAAACAGGTACAACTTATGTAGGGGAATTTGCTTCAACTCTGTGTATCACCTGAGGTAAGGGTTTACACCCACTTTAACACAAGCTACATTCATTGCATTTGATGGGAATGTATAAATTATTTCTGAGACTCTGAGGAAGTCACTTCTTCTGTATTAAATCAATGTCATTGCCTTCTGTACAGAAACAACAAAAGCACCGGATGAATGTTTCCAGGATGTAAATGTAAAGGGAACACAGTTCGGAAATTGTGGCATTGTGAATGGAATTTACAAAAAATGTTTAATTGCGTAAGTAACAGAAGAAAATGTTACATCATACACGATCTTATACCTGCCAACAATTAAAACAACTAAAACATATGTCTAGTGGTACAGTGGAACCTCGGATTACGATAATCAGAATCCGTTCCAGGAGAATGCTTGTAATCCAAAGCACTCACATATCAAAGAGAGTTTCCCCATAGAAGTCAATGGAATCTAAGATAATTCGTCCCGCATTGACTTCTATTGCATGCAATACCGCATGTGGCCAGAGGTGGGAGGGGGTGCCGGAGTGCCTCTGAAATACTTGGGGAACGGAGTATTTACAAGTGTTTCCGAGTATTTACAAGTGATTTCGAGTATTTCCAAACGGCTCCATGTCACCGACAGGGCAGGACTTAGGGGGTGGTGGGGGCCCCTGGGTTTAAAGGGTCACTAAAGGAAAAAAAAATGTTGCCTAAATTTAATGTCTGCAAGGTAGACAGACAGAATAGTGTAATGATTCTGTTAAAAAACGAGTAAATACCTATTAAATTCCTTCATCTATATCACCTCCTGCGTTCTAGTTTCTGTTCTCTCATTCACTTCCTGGTTTGCGGCGCTCGTTCATGTAAGAACTACATTTCCCAGTATGCATTGCGGCACGCCCAGTAATTCACACCTCCTTGAAGTCTCTAACACGTAGAGAGCGTCCTGCCGCACAGATGTAGTTCCCAGGAGGGGGTGAGCACGTTACTGACCACCGCAGTAAAGCCTCCCGTTACGGTGGTCAGTAACAATCAGACAAGCAGGAAGTGAACAGAACAGAGAAGAAATAGAGCAACTTCTGAGCAAAAACGAACAATGAGGATGTGAAAAGAGGAATGTCTGCAGGAAAAGGATGCATATTATGAAAAAAAATATGTTTTTCCTTTACAATCCCTTTAATAATCAATGGGGCCCCCTGGAGCAGAGAAGCGAGGGGGGGGGGGGGTTGCTACCGCCGACCGATCATAGTTGTTGAGGGGGGGCTGGATCCGCCAACTGACTTATCTAAGTTGTTGAGCGGGGGGGATCCACCCGATCAAAGTTGTTGACAACCGCTGGACGGAGGGCCACCTTCAATAATTTTGGGGCCCCTTACACAGCTGCAGTGAAGGGACCCCCTGGAGGAGCATCGAAGTTGTTGAGCGGGGGGGGGGGGGGGCTGCCGAGAATTACATCCATCTGCCGAAGTTGTTGAGCAGGGGGGTGCCGCAATTTCCGCAAAATTGCGGGGGGGGGGGGGGGTCGCCGCGATGGACCGTTTTCATCAGACCAAACCGATCGTGTGTGGGCCCCATCGGTTATTTATCCATAGGTTAAAAAAATAGGAACTTGTTTTAAAATTATCTGATGGATAAAAAACCTATAGAAAAAAACGATCGTCTGTGGGCACGTCCATCGGTTAGAAATCCATGCATGCTCAGAATCAAGTCGACGCATGCTTGAAAGCATTGAACTTCATTTTTTTCTGCACATTTTTTTAACTGGTGGTGTGTAGGCGCGACTGATCATCAGTCAACTTCATCGAATAACTGATGGAAAAATCCATCAGACCGTTTTCATCAGACTAACCTATCGTGTGTACAGGGCATAAGGCAGTGCCGGCCCAAGACATTGTGCTGCCTGGGACCAAGAATGAAATGCTGCCCCCCCAGAAAAAAAATCACGCCAACCAAAAGGCCCCCACATTCATTATTTTATATCATGATAACTAAAGGGGACCCGTCATGGCTCTATACATGTATAAAGGAGTATAAAGAGGACCTGTCATGGCTCTATACATGTATATAGAGGACCTGTCATTTACTCTTTACATGTAAAGGAATATCAAGAGGACCTGTCATGGCTCTATAAATGTATAAAGGAGTATAAAGGGGACCTGTTATGGCTCTATACATGTATAAAAGAGTATAACAAGGGCCTGTCATGGCTCTATAGATGTATAAAGAGGGCCTGTCATGGCTCTATACATGTATAAAAGAGTATAACAAGGGCCTGTCATGGCTCTATAGATGTATAAAGAGGGCCTGTCATGGCTCTATACATGCATATAGGCGTATAAAAGGACCTGCCATGGCTCTATACATGTATCCAGGAGTATAAAGGGACATGTGAATTGCCGACGGCCACAATGTCTTTTGCGCAAACTAATCAATGTACGCTGATTGTGGGTTTTTTTTGTACCAAAAATATGTAGAAGAATACATATTGGCCTTAACTGAAGAAAATAGTTTATTTTTCTAAATTTTGGGGATATTTATTATAGCAAAAAGTTAAAAAATATATATATTTATAGCACAAAAAATAAAAACCGCAGATGTGATCAAATATCACCAAAAGAAATCTCTATTTGTGGGAAAAAAAGGACATCAATTTTATTTGAGTAGCGGAGCTGGCGGACCGGGCTGGCGGGCATCAGTATGCTGCCCCCCCTAAAAGTGCTGCCTGGTACCCATGGTACCACCCGGTCCCATCATAGGGCCGGCCCTGGCATAAGGGTCCTTTATTGGGTGGCGGTTCCCGCAAAGCTGACTCTGGACCTCTTCTGCTACGTATGAAGTGGTTAAGGAGCATCGCTCCAGCTGGCTGCTCATCATGGAATGCTCTTGTTCCAACTCATTCAAATGTAGTATGACAAATCGGTAGCCACTTTTTGCAATAATTGCCATTCAACGTGTTTATATGCTACGAGTGTTTGAACTGGACTAAATAAGCTTCAAGGATCTCCACTACAGAATGTGCGGTTGAAACCAATCGGTATAAAATTATAGTTCCGATTTGAGAAGGAAAGTAGCTGGGATAATATGTTGCAGTTTCCCTATAGGAAATAAACCTGAAATTGTTCAGCGGTTCTTTTGATATCCACCACCAGCTGCATCTGAACAATAATATCTTTTGACTTTAGTGGTAGCACCCAGTACCATAGATGTGGGATTGAGCAAGGTAATGCTGTCTCTTTAATGAGGAATTCTACTGTGTTTCCCCGAAAAAAAGCCCGGGTCTTATATTAATTTTGGCAACAAAAGACCCAGTAGGGCTTATTTTCGGGGTAGGTCTTAATATATTCGCTCTCTCCCTGTCTGTCAGGAATCCACAGTTTGAACAAACTTAAAATGCCCAAATTCTTTCTTTTACAGCAGTAGCACACAATACAGAATGTGTGTGCTTCTGCAATCCAACAGTGCTAAACACCTCAGCCTTCCTCCACCTCTCCCAGCCACCAGCGAGAGACCCCAGCCACCCTCCCTCTGCAATGCTCGAAGCATGGAAGAGGGCACACCAGCATGTGAGGGAAAAAAAACTGTAAATACCAGAGTATCCATGCTGCATACCACACACATGTTGATTGCAGAGGTTCTGCACTGTAGATTCAGTGACACGCCAAAGCTCTGTGAAGGGAGGGGGACCAAGCTCCCCGCAGATAGGCAGGAGAAGAGACCGGAGTATCCGTGCTGCATACCGCACACGTTGATTCCAGAGGCTCCGCACTGTACAGTGCTTTCAATTACCCGCCAAAGCTCTGTGAAGGGAGGGGGGGGCCCAAGATCCAACGCAGACAGGCGGGAGAAGAGGAGACCAGCGGTGAGATCAGCTGAGCACCGCACTGCATTAAAGGGCACCTGACACCGCTACAGACACACAGCACACTGCCGTAACAGGATTATACTGTGTTTCCTCAAAAATCACACTATCACCTCGAACTAGGGCTTATTTTCGGGCTAGGGCTTATATTGCAGCCCTCCTGGAAAATAACGATAGGTCTTATTTTCGGGGTAGGTCTTATTTTCGGGGAAACACGGTAGATATAGATATTTTATGCATAGTTAGATTGGTCCAGCTTGGACTACTGTAAATATGTATACTGTATACCATACCTGGCTGATGACCCTGGGAGCTGGAAATCAGTGTAGTAGATAGCACTGCTTCAGTGATCTCCCCTTGCTTCCAGGTCCCACGCTGAGTGGCTGGCCTGATTCATTGAGAACACAGGTCAGCCGCTTGGCACTGGCACCATTTAGAGAATGCTTTGCATTTTCTGAATGCATGCAAAACATTCTCTGATTGAATGAAGTGGGTAACATGATGTCACTGCCCCACCTCCCCACCTCCATTCATTCAGACAATGCAAGCCATTCTCTGAATGGTGCCTAGTGCCTTCTGTATTCAGTAAGCAGAAGTGCAACCACTTGGCGCGGGACCCATAAGCAAGTGGAGATCACTGGAGTAGCAGTGTCTTTCAACTTCCAGGGGCATTGGCCAGGTACGGTATATCCATAATAAATTGGTTCAAGCTGGACCATTGTTGCCATGTATAATATAGTCATATCTGGAATTATTCCTTAGCATTATCTAACGATGAAATTATATTTTTCTGCAATATACAAAGTGTTAACTTTCGAGAGCCATGTAATAGTTGTCTTCTGTGTTCTCTCCACAGGGACAGTCTGTGTGGAAAACTGCAGTGTACAGGAAATTTTAATAAGAGCATACCTAGCAGCATCATTATTTTCAATGTGGGACCTGTGCAATGTACCGGTGTAGACTTCAACCTAGGCACTGATGTACCTGACCCGGGACTGGTACATCAGGGGACAGCCTGTGGGAAGGATATGGTAACTGCCCTTTGTATTGTGTTTTCTTATTTTGCATTGTTGTAGTTGTTCTTTTCCAACTCACAACATTATCCCTTTACCAGGTCACCTCACCTTCCACTCATGGGCATCCCTCCTATGTTACCTCACCTTCCACCCACAGGACATGCCTCCTATGTTACCTCACCTTCCACTCATGGGCATCCCTCCTATGTCACCTCACCTTCCACTCACAGGGAATCCCTCTTGTGTCACCTCACTTTCCACTCACAGGACATCCCTCCTATGTCACCTCACCTTCCACTCACAGGGCATCCCTCTTATGTCACCTCACCTTCCACTCACAGGGCATCCCTCTTATGTCACCTCACCTTCCACTCATGGACATCCCTCCTATGTCACCTCACCTTCCACTCACAGGGCATCCCTCCTATGTCACCTCACTTTCCACTCACAGGACATCCCTCCTATGTTACCTCACTTTCCACTCACAGGACATCCCTCCTATGTCACCTCACTTTCCACTCACAGGACATCCCTCCTATGTCACCTCACCTTCCACTCATGGACATCCCTCCTATGTCACCTCACCTTCCACTCACAGGGCATCCCTCCTATGTTACCTCACCTTCCACTCACAGGGCATCCCTCCTATGTCACCTCACCTTCCACTCACAGGGCATCCCTCCTATGTCACCTCACCTTCCACTCACAGGGCATCCCTCCTATGTTACCTCACCTTCCACTCACAGGGCATCCCTCCTATGTCACCTCACTTTCCACTCACAGGACATCCCTCCTATGTCACCTCACCTTCCACTCACAGGGCATCCCTCCTATGTCACCTCACTTTCCACTCACAGGACATCCCTCCTATGTTACCTCACTTTCCACTCACAGGACATCCCTCCCATGTCACCTCACCTTCCACTTATGGGCATCCCTCCCATGTTACCTCACCTTCCACCCACAAGGCATCCCTCTTATGTTACCTCACCTTCCACTCATGGGCATCCCTCCTATGTCACCTCACCTTCCACTCACAGGGAATCCCTCTTGTGTCACCTCACCTTCCACTCATGGGCATCCTTCCTATGTCACCTCACCTTCCACTTATGGGCATCCTTCCTATGTCACCTCACCTTCCACTCACAGGGAATCACTCTTGTGTCACCTCACCTTCCACTCATGGGCATCCCTCCTATGTCACCTCACCTTCCACTCACAGGGAATCCCTCTTGTGTCACCTCACCTTCCACTCATGGGCATCCTTCCTATGTCACCTCACCTTCCATTCACAGGGAATCCCTATTGTGTCACCTCACCTTCCACTCATGGGCATCCCTCCTATGTCACCTCACCTTCCACTCACAGGGCATCCCTCATATGTCACCTCACATTCCACTCATGGGCATCCCTCCTATGTCACCTCACCTTCCACTCACAGGGCATCCCTCCTATGTCACCTCACCTTCCACTCACAGGGCATCCCTCCTATGTCACCTCACCTTCCACTCACAGGGCATCCCTCTTATGTCACCTCACCTTCCACTCACAGGGCATCCCTCTTATGTCACCTCACCTTCCACTCATGGGCATCCCTCCTATGTCACCTCACCTTCCACTCACAGGGAATCCCTCTTATGTCACCTCACCTTCCGCTCACAGGGCATCCCTCTTATGTCACCTCACCTTCCACTCACAGGGCATCACTCCCATGTCGCCTCACCTTCCACTCACAGGGCATCCCTCCTATGTCACCTCACCTTCCACTCACAGGGCATTCCTCCCATGTCACCTCACCTTCCACTCACAGGGCATTCCTCCCATGTCACCTCACCTTCCACTCATGGGCATCCCTCCTATGTCACCTCACCTTCCACTCACAGGGCATCCCTCCTATGTCACCCCACCTTCCATTCACAGGGAATACCTCCTATGTCACCTCACCTTCCACTCACAGGGCATCCCTCCTGTGTCACCTCACCTTCCACTCACAGGGAATCCCTCTTATGTCACCTCACCTTCCACTCACAGGGCATCCCTCTTATGTCACCTCACCTTCCACTCACAGGGCATCCCTCTTATGTCACCTCACCTTCCACTCACAGGACATCCCTCTTATGTCACCTCACCTTCCACTCACAGGGCATCCCTCCTATGTCACCTCACCTTCCACTCACAGGGCATCCCTCCCATGTCACCTCACCTTCCACTCACAGGGCATTCCTCTTGTGTCACCTCACCTTCCAATCACAGGGCATCCCTCCTAAGTCACCTCACCTTCCACTCACAGGGCATCCCTCCTATGTCATCTCACCTCCAACTCACAGGGCATCCCTCCTATGTCACCTCACCTTCCACTCACAGGGCATCCCTCCTATGTCACCTCACCTTCCATTTACAGGACATCCCTCCTATGTCACCTCACCTTCCACTCACAGGGCATCCCTCCTATGTCACCTCACCTTCCACTTACAGGACATCCCTCCTATGTCACCTCACCTTCCACTCATGGGCATCACTCCTATGTCACCTCACCTCCAACTCACAGGGCATTTCTCCTTTGTCACCTCACCTTCTACTCACAGGTCATCCCTCTCGTGTCACCTCACCTACCACTCACAGGGCATCTTTCCCGTCTCTCGCGGCATGTCTCCCGGAGTTACTTCCGGGTTCACGTGCTCCGGCGCGGGAACCCCCGGTCATGGCACGCTGCTGAAGAAACAGTTGCCGTTTCTTCAGTACGCATGCGCCGATGACGTCGGCACAAGCGTATATGGTAAATATCTCCTAAACCGTAGGTAAAACTGGTGTAGCAGGGTTTACAACCACTTTAACGCCACAATACAAAAGTGCCCTAGTTAGCTAATCTAGAATAGTATATAGGTGGCTGCAAACAAATTATCATGTTCCCACAACTACAAAAATTCTATATAGTGACAAATATCTTTTTGCGCCTCACTCTATTTGGTAATCTTAATTTCACCTCAACTGTTTTCATTTACGAAAACTCTGTGATAATCAAATAAACCAAAACAATAACCATGTGCAAATATGGTAAATCATATAGCCCTCTTTCCGCACAATACATCAACATAAAGCTGGCTACACATTATACAATTTTCTTGTACAACTTTCCTTTAGATTTACCAAAACCATATAATATGAGGTCAAACCTAAACACTTTCAAATCGTATGCAGTCAGGCAGGCCCTTGCACTACATAGTTGAAGGTAAATCTAAAGGAAATTGAACCAAAAGTGTTTCTGCTGACAAATTTTTATTCCTGTGTTCCTGATTAGGCTTGCGTCAACTATGAATGTGTGAATGCCACTCGGCTGGGATTCAACTGTGACACCAAAGGGAAATGTAATGACCATGGGGTGAGTATGGTGTGGTATACAGTGCATGCATACATGGAGCAATAGGAGTGGTAACCCCGCAGGTAGAACAATGTATATGCATGTACAGGGCTTTTTTTCAGTGGGAATGCGGGGGAACGCAGTTCCGACACCTCCAGCACTGAATGTATGTAATGACAAGGGGTGCTGGGATGGGCTGGAGGGTCTATTAATGCTGGCTGCTGTGGGATCTATTGTTGCTGGAGCAGATTTATTTTTGAGTAGCAGTCTATTGTTGCAGGGGAGGTCTATTGTTGCTGGTGGGTGATCTACTGTTGACGGAGAGGTCTGTAGTTGATGGCTGCTGGAGAGTCTATTGGTGTCTATTGGTGCTGGCTACTGTGAGATCTGTTGTTGCTGCTGGGGTGGTATTTGGTTGTGGAGGTCCATGGTTGCTGGGGGGGGGGGTCTATTGTTACTGGATGAATCTATTGCTGCTTGGGAGGGTCTATTGCTGCTGGCTGTGGGGGATTCTACTTTTCTTACTACCATTATCAAATTCCATACAAATTACTTAGCACTAGGGTTGAGCGAACCCGAACTGTAAAGTTTGGGTGCGGTACGGACTTTGTTTTTTTTTTAACCCGGACATTTTGCTGAAAGTTCGGGTTCGGGTCCGGTGTTCGGCAATGTAATGGTGCGCTGCAGGGCAGCCAATCACCATTTGTTTTACTTGTTTTACCTAGAAGCCATCACAGCCATGCCTACTATTGGCATGGCTGTGATTGGCCAGTGCAGCATGTGACCCAGCATGTGACCCAGCATGTGACCCAGCCTCTATATAAGCTAGAGGCACATAGCACAACTCGTCACTCTGCTTTAGCTAGGGTAGGGAAAGGCTGCTGCTGATCTGAGGGAGAGATTTAGATAGGACTATCCTGCTTCACAAATCTACACCAGCAATGTTTCTTTCTGTGAGATACTCTGCATTAGATAGTTTGGGGCAAGGTTCCTGCTTGTTCTTATAGGGAGAGAATTATATAGGAGTCAGTCCTGGTTCGCAAATCATATTGCAGCTGCACTGCATCTGTTCCTGTGAGATACTCTACATATTGCAGCAGCACTGCATTTCTTTCTGTGAGATACTCTGCATTAGATAGTTTAGGGCAAGGTTCCTGCTTGTTCATATAGGGAGAGAATTATATTGCCATGCTCTTCCCGACATTTTGCTGCCATTTGCAGCCCTCTAGCCAACCCTAACCCCAACCCTAACCCTAACCCTCAACCTCCTACTCCATATGGACCTCGTCCTCCTAGGTCAAGATTATTATTATTATTATTTTTTTTATGTTATTTTAAGTTATTTCCCGATCCACATTTATTTGCAGAGTACTTGACATGCTCTTGCCAACATTTTGCTGCCATTTGCAACCCTCTAGCCCTTTCCATTAGTTTTTTAGAGACATTTTAGTAGTCAAAAGTCTGGGTCCCCATTGACTTCAATGGGGTTCGGGGTCAAGTTCGGGTCCCGCACCTGGACTTTTTTCCAAAGATCGGCCGAACCCGTCGAACCCGAACATCCAGGTGTCCGCTCAGCCAATCAGGTTCACCGGGTCTGGTTAGCGGTCACGTGATTGGCTGAAGCGACATTGAGGGCAGAAGAAGACATCAAGGGATCGTGGAGGAGGATGGCTGACCCGAGAAAGGTAAGTGTCGGGCGGGGGGTCAATCTGGCGGTATTTTGGGGCAATCTGGCGGTATTTTTGGGCAATCTGGTGGCATTTTATGGGGCAAACTGGCAGCATTTTATGGGGCAAACTGGTGTCAATTGATAAGCGCAGTGGGGACAATTGATGGACACAGTGGTGACAATTGATGGCACAGTGGCGACAATTGATGGCACAGTGGCTGAGTTTGATAGCACAGTAGCTGTGTTTGATGGCACAGTGGCGACAATGGCACAGTGGCTGCGTTTGATGGCACAGTGGCTGTGTTTGATAGCGACAATTATTGGCACAGTGGCGACAATTAATGGTACAGTGGTGACAATTGATGACACAGTGGCGACAATTAATGGTACAGTGGCGACAATTAATGGTACAGTGGCGACAATTGATGACACAGTGGCTGCGTTTGATGGCAACAATTAATGGCACAGTGGCGACAATTAATGGCACAGTGGCGACAATTGATGGCACAGTGGCGACAATTGATGGCACAGTGGTGACAATTGATGGCACAGTGGCTGCGTTTGATGGCACAGTGGCGACAATTGATGGCACAGTGGCTGCGTTTGATGGCACAGTGGCGACAATTGATGGCACAGTGGCTGCGTTTGATGGCTACAATTAATGGTACAGTGGCGACAATAGTGGTACAGTGGCGACAATTAATGGTACAGTGGCGACAATTGATGGCACAGTGGCTGCGTTTGATGGCGACAATTAATGGTACAGTGGCGACAATAGTGGTACAGTGGCAACAATTAATGGTACAGTGGCGACAATTGATGACACAGTGGCCGCGTTTGATGGCACAGTGGCTGCATTTGATGGCACAGTGGCAACAATTGATGGGCACAGTGAGGCTGCAATTGATGTTTTTTTTTCCGTTTTGTTTGCGCCCCCCCCCCCATAAAAAAAATTTTGAGCACAAGCCGCCACTGCACTTAAGACGATATAGGATCACAATATACAAATATCTAAATGGTGATTCCAGGATAGTGAGAAAACTATTCAGGCTCAGATTGCTTAAGAAGATATGCAGCCACTCAATGAAGTTATGCAGTTTGACCATAAATTGTGTAAGAGGTTCTTTACTGTCAGAGTGGTAAGAATGTGGAACTCCCTTCCACAGCTGGTGGTGTCAGCGGAAAAGTGTTGATAAATTCAAAAACCTTTGTATCTCAGCGAACACAATATAGAAGGATATGGGAAATGGTAGTGACATAAACACACACACAGGTTGAATTGGATAGTTTGGTGTCTTTTTTCAACCTTACCAACTAATTCTATCTGACATGCTCTTTATTTCACATCAGGTGTGCGATAACACCGGGAGCTGTTACTGCAATGATGGCTGGGCCCCTCCTTACTGTGACAAGGCAGGCTACGGTGGAAGTATTAATAGCGGGCCTACTCATATTGGTAAGTAAGGCTGGGCATAGATGGGCCATGGTGTCAGTGAGGGCAATGCTTATTACTGTAATACAATGGATGGATGTCGATTCACAATGTACTTGCCTGCTAAGTTACGTCGGCGTAGCCTGAATCGGCGAGCGTAAGGGCGCCTAATTCAAATGTGTTGGAGGGGGGCGTGTTTTATGGTAATGAGGCTTGACCTCACGTTTTTGACGGGTTTTTTTTACTGCGCATGCGCCGGGCGACTACATTTCCCAGTGTGCATTGCGGCTAAGTACGCCGCACGGGCCTATTGATTTTGACGTGGACGTAAACTACGTAAATCCCGATTCACGGACGACTTACACAAACAACGTAAAAATTTCAAATTTCGACGCGGGAACGGCGGCCATACTTGACATTAGTATTCCACTAGAGCCTAGCTCTAACTTTACGCGGCCTATCTCTTACGTAAATGGCGTAAAAGTACTGCGTCGGCGTACGTTCGTGAATCGGCGTATCTCCTCATTTACATATTCTACGCCGACCGCAATGGAAGCGCCACCTAGCGGCCATCCAAAATATTGCAATCTAAGATAGGATGGCCACTTACTGGCTGATTGAAAGCAGTAGGAGCCAATGGCTCCTGCTGCTGTCTCATCCAATGAGAAGAGAGTCCCAGAGAGTCAAGGCTCCTGTGCACATCTCTGGATCGAGATGGGGCTCAGGTAAGTATGGGGGGGGGCTGCTGCATGGAGCCTTTAGAACCTTTAGAGGAGGAGCCTTTAGAACCACTTTAAAGTGGAGTTCCACCCAAAAATGGAACTTCCGCTTTAAGGAAAGGTGACCCCCTGACATGCCACATTAGGCATTTTTTGGTGGGGGGGTGGAAACCCTCTTTTTAAAGGGTTCCAGCTCCCACTTCCTCCCGGGGGACTGTGGCGCTGGAAGGAAGTTCACCGCTCCCCCCTCACTCTTGGCAATCATCTGGGACACGTCACAGGTCCCAGATGATTGCCAAGGCCAATCCAATCTCCACTTTTTTTTTTTTTTTAAAAGGTTTTTATTATTAGCCATATACACAGTTACAGGAAATAGCATTGCATACAAATGACAAGTACTTATGTAGGACAGTCAAAAGTAAAAAATATGGAGGAAAAAAGATTAAAGGAATGGGGTTTCCCCCGTCATACATTTCCATGTCCTTAACAGTAGTAGGAAGTAACCCTAACATGGGTTCTTCTAAAGTGCATATAGCCTTTTATATTGTAAACCGAGAACTAATTATTCAAACTTCGGGCTCCTGATCAGAAGGAACAGTGTAGCTAGATTATATCATATATCTTAAGTTCAGAGCACCATGCCCATCAGAAAGTAAAATAATAAACCACAAAACTAGGGCATATAAACAAACATATAGAGAAAAAAAAAAAAAGAAAACCCTCTCTCCCGAGTGTCGTGTGTCGTTGCCTCCCCATCTCCCCAGATCTGCCCGCACCAGAGCTGCACAATACATCTCATACATTGCATATAGAGAACAAGAAAACATATTCCCTTACACCTCTCCAGAGTTAGTGTCCCTGGAGTCTACCCAACTACCCCACACATTATGAAATTTTTTCTTGCTTCCCCTCGCTTCATAGGTCATTTTGTACATTGTAATATTAGCATTGATTAACCCCTTCCAGGCAGATATAGTGAGGAAATCCCTCTTTATCCAGTTCAGGACAATGAGCTTCCTGGCATAGTAGAAGAGCAATCTCAGGAAGATTCGCATATTGTTACTCATGATATCATCCTCTATAATACCTAAGAGACACAGAAGTGGGCTGCATATGTTCGGGAGATCAAAAGTATCTGCAATAAATTGCGTAACCTGCGACCAAAACGGTCGAATCCTATTACAGTCCCACACCATATGCATAAAGGTGCCCTCTGCCACCAAGCACTTATGACAAACAGGGTTCTCTCTTCTGCCCATTCTATATAATCTGTGTGGTGTGTAATACATTTGATGCAGGTACCGCAGCTGAATCAGCTTGTCTCTTGCCGAGATCACAGTAGGGAGATATGACACTAGGACCTCCTCCCACTGTGGTTCCGTCAGTTCTGGTATTATCATAGTCCACTTAAGTCTCGTCTTTTCCTCTCTCGGTCGTATCTTACTCATGAGCATATTATAGTAGGTAGAGACTAACTTGGTATGTTCAGGATTCAACAATAATGATTCTAACTTAGTGTTTTCTAACACCACTACCCCAGAGCCAAGCTGCGCCTGAGCTGCATGTCTCAGTCTTGTGTACTGAAATCTCCAAGTTTCGGGTACCCCCAATTCCCTTTTCAAGTGCGTGAACGTTTTCAACTCCCCTCTGTCAAACAGTTGATGTAAGTAAACCAGGCCAAATTTGGCCCACCTATGTCCATCTTCCAGTAGAAAGATGTCCGTTAATCTGGGGTTAAACCACAGCGGAGCATTAGGGGACAAGTGCAGGGGGGTGTCCAAAGTGTGTCTCCTACATATCTCAAGCACCGCTTTGGCTGATCTAAGGATTACCATTCCATCTGTTGTCGGGACCTCCCCTCTGTGAAAAAAGTTCAGCAGTGTCTCATATGAGGTTGCCACAGCCGCCTCCACCGCTACAGCGGCATTGTTCAGCTGGGGGAACATACGCCAGTGGGCATGAACTAGCTGCGACGCCAGGTAGTATAGGCGGAGGTCAGGGATCGCCAGACCTCCTCTTCCCACCGGCAACTGCAGCACAACCAGCGCCACCCGAACTGCCCCGCCACCCCACAAAAAGGAGGTCAGCAGGGAGTCGATGTATCTAAAGGTCTTCCTGGGGATGCCTACGGGGGCGTTAGAAAGAATGTACAGGAATTTTGGGAGAAAGATCATTTTAAACAGGTTGGCTCTCCCCAGCATTGTAAGCGGGAGGTCCTTCCATTTTTTCACCCTGTCCTCGAAGTCTCGTATGACTGGCCATAAGTTTGTCTTTGAAAATTTCTCTATAGGCAATTCTACGGTTATTCCTAAGTACTTAAAGCGGTCTGTCACCTGTAGGGGGAACTGAGCAGGGAGAGCTAGATCTGGTTGTGGATCCAGAGGAAAGAGCGCCGACTTAGACCAATTGATCCGGAATCCAGAGAAGTCACCGAACTCTCGGATCAAGGAAAACGCGGTTGTCAGGGATTCCTCAGGATCGCCCAAATAAAGGAGCATATCGTCCGCGTATAGTGATACACGTTCCTCCAGGTCCCCGACCAGCAGCCCTGCAATGTCAGCCCGATCCCTGAGCCTAGTCGCCAGGGGTTCTATGGCTAGTGCGAATAAAAGTGGTGACAGGGGGCAACCCTGCCTAGTTCCCGCCTGATCGGAAACGAGTCCGAAACGAGGCCATTGACCCTGACACTAGCCTTTGGCTCCGCATAGAGCAACCTGACCCAGCTCACAAACCTCGGTCCCAGGCCCAGTTTCAGTAGTAGGGGAAAAAGGTAGGTCCACTCCACAGAGTCGAATGCCTTTTTTGTGTCTAGTGATGCCACCACCCTCCGACCAGAGTTAGCATGGGACACTTGCAAATTAACATATAACCTCCTCAGATTCATCTGAGTGCACCTCCCCGGTATAAAGCCGGTTTGGTCTGAATGGATTAGTTTCAGTATTACCGACTGCAGTCTACCCGCCAAGATCTTTGCCAACACCTTAACGTCGGTGTTGATCAGAGAAATCGGCCGGTAAGACTCGCACTCCAGTGGGTCCTTACCCGGTTTCGGAATTACCACAATCAGTGCTTCCCGCATCGACTCTGGTAATATGCCCTCCTTTTCTGCGTCACTGAACACCGTTTGGAGGCGTGGGATTAAGCTCTCTTTATGCAACTGATACCATTCGGCCGGGAGGCCATCTAAACCTGGCGACTTTCCCGGTTTAAAAGAAGCAATGGCCCCAGCCACCTCTTCTGATGTTATGGGTTGGTCAAGAGCAGCCCTTTCACCCTGCGTCAGGGATGGGAGAGTCATTTCATCTAGATAGGAAGAGACGTCTTGAACTGTAGAGCTAGATTGGGACTGGTATAATGTATTATAAAAGTCTCGGAACGTGGACAGTATATCTTGAGAGTCGCTCACTAATTCCCCAGTCGGGCGTTTAATCTGCAATATCGATGTAGGGGCATATAGGGGTTTTGCCAAAAATGCCAGCAGACGGCTGCTTTTGTCCCCAAACTCAAAAATGGACCTAGCCTGTTTCAGTTGCAGTTTCATAGTCTGATCCGTCAGTAGTATTTTATATTGTCTTGTTAAGTCCTGCCATGAGCTATAGGTATCCGGGGATGGGGTCTGAATATACTGTCGTTCTGCAGTTACAGTAGCCTGTTCAGCCTGCTTCACATCTAAATTTAAGGCCTTTGCAAAGTCCCTAGTTTCCTTGGCAAACACCCCCCTCAAAGTTGCTTTAAAGGCGTCCCACTGAATCGGTACCGAGGTGCCGGAGCTATTCTCCCTCCAATACAGATCAATAGCCGTCTTACATTTAATCTTCACATATTCCTCCTCCAACCACTGCGTTTTCATACGCCACAGTCGTCTCCCAGCAGGTACACCTAAAGTCAGCGTGACCTCCATAGGAGAGTGATCTGAGAGAGCTCTGGGGAGGTATCTAACCCCTGAAACCAGAGGCAATGCATCCACAGAGGACAGCACCATATCAATTCTGGATAGTGTCCTATGTGTCCCCGAGTGACATGAGTATTCTCTGACCCCAGGGTTGCGACACCGCCACACATCAGTGAGGGCGTAGCTGTCCAACCAGGCGGAAAGAGCATGGCGTGGACCAGTCACACTCCCATGTCTATCGAGTGACCCATCCGACACCGCATTAAAATCTCCCAACAGTAGTAGTGGACCCTGGGCCACCTGTATTGCAGCTGTAAGGATTTCTTCAAGTACCTGGAAGGAAAAAGGGGGAGGGACATATACACACACTAGCGTCAGGCAGGTCCCGAACATTTGACAGACAAGAACAGCATACCTCCCCTTTGGGTCGCTTTTAACCTGTAAAATATGTGCCGCCGCCTTTTTAGTGACTAGAATGGCCACTCCTCTAGAGTACGTAGAGTACTCAGCATGTATTACCCTCATCACATTAGCCTTTTTCAACGCCAATACCTTATAGCCTTGGAGATGTGTCTCCTGCAGCATGATAATATGTGGTTTATACCTCTTTATGAAGTCAAAGACAAGGGAACGCTTAATCCTTGAATTCATACCCCGGACATTCCAGGACAACACATTTATCTTACCCGACATCCTGTAAAGTAACGAATCGCAGGTGCATACCCAGGGTTTCTCCGGACCCCTCCGATGCGGTCCACCATAGCAACCTGTGGAGATTTAATAAGAGAGAGACAACGACACACGACCCAAGTTCACAGAGAAAAATAGAACCCCTCCCCCCACCCTGCACACAGCCCCAACCTGCCGAGTGCCTGTATCCCATAACTTCAGCAAACAAATTGTCAGGGGATTATATCAGTCTCACCCCCCAACCACCTACTCCCTCCAGGGAGTCTATGTTAACAGAGCCGTTGACACGGACTCAATAAGTCAGTTCCATAGGGAAAAAAAAAACCCCAGCAAAAAATGGAAAAAAGGGGGGGGAGGAAAAAATACCCCCAATCCACACAAAAAAGCAATAAAGAAAATGTGCTGGTGAATCCGGGCAGGGCTCGGTTCAGGAAAACCGAGGTGTCAGAGCCAAATAGTCACAGTGGGATTGACCCCACCCGTCCCAGCATCAAACAGAGCGCAGGCAGAAACAAACGGCCCAGAGCAAGAGCCCAGCCTATGTTATATAGTTAGTGGTCATTTCTTGGACTGGGTCTTCCCCTAGTGTCCAGCCATCTTGAAGCCTCTATAGGGGAATTGAAGAAGAACACTTTGCCCTCGTCGACCACTTTGAGCTTCGCAGGGTACATCATACTGTAAGCCATATGCATATCTCTCAGTCTCTTTTTAACATGCAGGAAACTGGCTCTCTGTTTCTGGGTAGCTGCAGAAAAATCAGGATAAATAGAGATCCTGTTCCCATTAAATTGGAGATCTCCTACAGTGCGAGCTGCCCTCAGAATATTTTCACGATCTCTAAAGTGTAGGATACGTGCAATCATAGGACGCGGATGGGCACCTGGTGGGGGGGGTTTAGATGGAATGCGATGTGCCCTCTCTATAGCAAACAGACGGGAAAAAGTAGTGTCAGCCAGGGTGTCTTTTAGCCAGAGCTCAAGGAAGTCCTCAGGCTGTTTGCCCTCTGCCTTCTCAGGGAAGCCTACCAGACGTATATTATTCCTCCTCTGGCGGTCTTCCATGTCCCATAACTTATCTGTATGAGCCCCCACCTCACAGTGAATGTTCTGCAGTTTATTCTCCAAAGGGCGCACCACATCTTCCAGGTCACTAATTCTCTGCTCAGCTTCCCCAGCTCTCTCCCTGATGGTTTGCACATCATGTTTAAGGAACGACAATTCAGTCCTGATACCATCAATGTGGTCAGTGAGGGTAGTCTGGCACGTGTATATGGCCTCCATAATCTGCTTCAGGGAGGGCTCCCCTCCGCCTGCTTCAGAAGCCTCATCTCCCCCCTCCTGTGGTTGTGATTTGGCCTGCTTTGTGCTCCGCTTCGGCCCCTTAGTTCTGGGAGGTAGCTGGCTCACCTGGGTGTCTGTCAGTGAGGGCCATTCGACCTCCGGAGGCCTTTCCGCGCTGGGGCCCTGTCCCACTGCCTCATGGCGGCCGCCATCTTGAGACTTCCAGGCAAAGTGGACCGGGCGCTGTTCCGGAGTTGCCATCGGTGCACGGCCGTATTTGACCATCCCTACATGGGCAGCACGGGATCCGGAGTCGGGGGATGTCTCTGCCTGCGGTGTTTGGCTGCTCTGTCTCCCAGGATTTAGTCAGGATTCGTCTGCCCTGCACGGAGCTCCGGACCAGCGCTGCTCACATGTCGGCCGTTGGCTCCGCCCCCCCCCCCAATCTCCACTTTAATGGCAATTCTTGAGATGCCAATTTATTTGCCAAAAGCTATTACTACCCACACACACCCATGTATACCACTCAATTCAAGGGCCCGTGTGCTTCTGGGCCCTTGCTTTTATAATTGCTGTGAACCTTCATACATACGCATTTAAAGCAATATAAATTCTGATCACAGTGATGCAAAGAATATCATTGTACACCAGTGGTGGCCCATCCATTAGGGGTGCCCAAGCGCCTCCTCCTCTATCTACGCCTGCCACCCCCATGCTCTATCCACGGCCACTATTTTGACAGAACACCCCCACCCCCTATTAATGCATCTGGACCCTTTCAGGACACCGGGCGCATGAATTACATCGGTGGGGGTATTTTTTTTAAGCACCTGATTAGAGCCAGAGACTGTAATAGGCTTAAAAGTAGGGTGGGCTCGTGGTGCAGAGCATTGTGCCAGGAGCCCACCCAGGTGTTACAACAGCGAGTGAATATTCGTTATTGAAACACTGATCCTCAATCCAGCCAATCAGAAGCAGGTCTGAGACCTGTTTTCCGATTGGCCGAAAAGAGAAGAGACCCAATTGGCCGCCGAGGAGGAGGGAGGAAAAGGAAGCCGATGCGACGCCCGTGGAGAGCAGGGGAAGGGAAAGCTGTGGCCACTGCCGCCGAGCAAGGGAAGCCGCCGGTGAAGCGGGGTAGCTGAGGTAAGTGCACCAGACCCAGCCAACTGACCGACCAAGGGAAGGGGGGGTTACTATTTGGCCCCCCCAAAAAAAATGACCACCGGCCACCACTGTTGTACACTCTATTACAAGGTGATTCTATAATAATGGCTTGTGATCTGTAACAAGAAGACAATGGGCCAGATTCTCAAAGGCGTTACGACGGCGCAACACCATTTGCGCCGTCGTAAGTCCTAATCTGGCCCAGGGTATCTATGCGACTGATTCTTAGAATCAGTTACGCATAGATACCCATTAGATCTGACAGGCGTAAGGCTCTTACGCTGTCAGATCTTAAATGCAATTTTTTTTCCCGCCGCTAGGTGTCGCATCGTCGTTTTCCCCGTCGTCTATGCAAATTAGCTAGTTACGCGAGATTCCCGAACGTACGCGCGGACGCCGCAGTGATTTTACGACGTTTCCGTAAGCGTAAACTTGCCCCTGCTATAATGAGGGGCAAGTTTACGTAGGTCCGTCGTATGCCATGTTAAGTATGGCGTCTGGTCAGCGTCGGCTTTTTCCGTCGTTTTCGTAAGTCGTTCGCGAATACGACTCTACGTCAATGACGCTCATGTCCGCGTCATTGACGTTTTCCGTCCTGAGCTGGAGCATGCGTACTGGGCTATTTTTCCACCCGGCGCAATGCGCATTTTGATCGGCGCGGGGGCGCGCTTAATTTAAATACAAGCCGCCCCCTTTGAATTACGCGGCCTTACGCCGGGCCAATTACACTACGCCGACGCAAATTACGGAGCAAGTGCTTGGAGAATACGGCACTTGCTCCAGTAATTTGCGGCGGCGTAGTGTAAATGGCTTACACTACGCCGCCGCAGATTCTACAAGAATCTGGCCCTAAATGTAATAATGGCTGATCATCTGTGACTGTGGAAGATCTTGGCTTTCAGGTTGTACACATAGTACAAGTCTCTAGGTACAGATAGCGAGTGCCTTTATCAATTGTTTTCTCTTCCCAGATACTTCATTGCGTGATGGATTGCTGATATTCTTCCTGCTGGTTGTACCAATCCTCATCCTACTTATCGTCTTGTGGATAAAACGGGATGCAGTTAGCAGGAGGTGTTGCCGAAATAAGAGACGCAGGTAGGTCCAGTAATACTAATACAGCAATATTTCTACTTAGGGAAAATTAGGGATTTGGATGGATGAAGTTACCCTGGCCTACCCCGAAAATAAGACCTATAGCCAGATTCAGAAAGGCTGGCTTAACTTTAAGCCGGCGTAGCGTATCGCATATACGCTACGCCGCCGTAAGTCAGAGAGGCAAGTGCTGTATTCACAAAGCACTTGCCTCCTAAGTTACAGCGGCGTAGCGTAAATGGGCCGGCCTAAGCGCGCCTAATTCCAATGAGGAACAGGGGGGCGTGTTTTATGTTAATGACTTGTGACCCGACGTGATCAACGTTTTTAACGAACGGCACATGCGCCGTCCGTGGACATATCCCAGTGTGCATTGCTCCAAAGTACGCCGCAAGGACGTATTGGTTTCGACGTGAACGTAAATTACGTCCAGCCCCATTCACGGACGACTTAAGTAAACGACGTCAAATTTAAAAAATTTGACGCGGGAACGACGTCCATACTTAACATTGGCTAGGCCAGCTTTTTGTTCGACTTTACGCCGGAAAGCGCCTTACGTAAACGGCGTATCTTTACTGCGACGGGCAAGCGTACGTTCGTGAATAGGCGTATCTTGCTGATTTACGCATTCTAGGCGTAAATCAGCGTTCACGCCCCTAGCGGCCGGCGGAACTAGACAGCTAAGATACGACGGCGCAGGCAGTCGTATCTTAGCTACATTTAAGTGTATCTCAATTTGAGAATGCACTTAAATGTACGATGGCGCAGATTCAGAGTTACGATGGCGTATCTACTGATACGCCGGCGTAAACCTCTCTGAATCTAGCTACTAGCGTTATTTTCTAGGAAGGCTGCAATAAAAAACCCTACCCCGAAAATAAGCCCTACTGTGTCTTTTGTTGCCAAAATTAATATAAGACCCGGGATTATTTTCGGTTATTGTTAAAGGGGTTGTAAAGGTAAAAAAACATTTCCCTAAATAGCTTCCTTTACCTTAGTGCAGTCCTCCTTCACTTACCTCATCCTTCCATTTTGCTTTTAAATGTCCTTATTTCTTCTGAGAAATCCTCACTTCCTGTTCTTCTGTCTGTAACTACACATCGTAATGCAAGGTGTGGAGAAAGCCTCTTGAGGGGGCGAGCAGGAGTGTCAGGACGCCCACTAACACACAGCTCCTTTCTCTATCTGTAAAGTAGAGAGTGCCCTGACTCTCCTGCTCGCCCCCTCAAGAGGCTTTCTCCACACCAGGGAGAAAGCCTTGCATTACTGTGTGGAGTTACAGACAGAAGAACAGGAAGTGAGGATTTCTCAGAAGAAATAAGGACATTTAAAAGCAAAATGGAAGGATGAGGTCAGTGAAGGAGGACTGCACTAAGGTAAAGGAAGCTATTTAGGGAAAAAAATGTTAACTTTACAACCCCTTTAATATTTTTAGTATGAAGATGACCACCATTCTCTGGAATACGGATCATAGAGACAGAGCTAGACCCCAGGGTCCCCTGGCACAGGTCTACTAAGGGGCTTCCAGATTCCGATAAGCCCCCCGCCTGCAGACCCCTACAACCAACAGCCAGGGTTGTCGGGAAGAGGCCCTTGTCCTCATCAACATGGGGACAAGCAGGGCTCAAGTCCTGCGGGAACGCGTGGGAACGGAGTTCCTGCACTTTTTTCACAGCAGGAACTCAGTTCCCTTTGCAGGACTAGAGAAGCCGAGAGCAGCCGAGCCGCCCGAGCCAATCCTTCACTTAACGGCGATGCCCAGCTCGAGTCACTGTCAGGGGCAGGCAAACCTTAATAATCCTTTATGTTACTGGCTGCTTCCTGTATATGGATTCATCGGGTAGAGTGCGGGTATTCCGTCACTTCCTCGATGTCGCAATGTCTCCTGGGAACAATGACAAAAGCTCCCAGAAGACATTGCGGCATCGAGGAAGTGACGGAATACCTGCACACTACCCGATGAATCCATATACAGGAAGCGACCACTAACATAAAGGATTACTAAGGTACAGTGGCTCGGAAAAAAAAAAAAAAAAACATGCGGTTTACTAGTTATGCATATGAGCGTATCATTTTTTTTTTTTTGTGGGGGAGTGGATCTTGGGTGGGAGTTCCCACACTTTTTTGCCCAGGACTTGACCCCTGGGGACAAGGTGTTTTGGGGTGGAGGGGCGCAGGGCCTCCCTGCACCAAAGCACCCCCCCCCCCATGTTGAGGACATGCGGCCTGGTGCGGATCAGGGGGGGGCACTCGCTTGTCCCCACCCCCTTTTCTGACCTGCTGGGCTGTGTGCTCGGATAAGGGTCTGGTATTGATTATGGGGGGACCCCAACGCTGTTTTTTCAGCATGGGGGTTACCCTAAAAATCCATACCAGACTGAAGGGCCTGGTATGCTCTTGGAGGGGGAACCCAAGCCGTTTTTTCTTTTTATTTGCGGAGGAGTTCCCCTTCAAGATCATCAGAGTACAAGTCGCATGCCAAAGTCGGGTCAGTTGAGACGGCGATCCGACTTTGATCTGACTTCAGTGCTATTTTGTACGGCCTTATATTAAAATGGTGTTCTACGCGCAAATAGCCTTTTTTTCCCTCTATGACCAATCATGTACCAGCTGTCATATGTCAGAGTCAGATTTGATATGGAGACTGGAATCTGGTGTGGAAAACAAGACGTTGTGTTCTTTAGAACACGCCTGGCACGTGAAGACAGTGGGCCAAATTCATGAAGAGATACGACGGCGGATCTCCTGATCCGCCGTCGTATCTCTGAGATCCGACGGTCGGATCTATGCGACTGATTCATAAGAATATGTTCGGCATAGATCTCCCTTAGATCCGACTGGTGTAAGTGACTTACACCAGTCGGATCTTAGGCTGCAATCTACCGCCGGCCGCTAGGTGTCGTCGTGTTTTTTTACGCGTCGGATATGCAAATGAGGAGAACCGCCGATTCAAGACCGAACGCCAGCCCGTTGTTTTTTTTTTACGTCGTTTGCGTTAGGCTTTTTCCGGCGGATAGTTACCCCTTCTATATGAGGGGTAGCTAATGTTAAGTATGGCCGTCGTTCCCGCACCGAGATTCAAATTTTTACGTCGTTTGCCTAAGTCGATCGGGAATACGGATGGCCGGAATTTACGTAGCCGCCGAAAACAATGACGTCCTGGCGACGTCATTTGGAGCATGCGCACTGGGAAATTTCGCCGGCGGCGCATGCGCAGTTAAATCGGCGCGGGAACGCGCCTGATTTAAATTGTACACTCCCCCTAGCCGCGGAATTTGAATTCCGCCGGGGGAGTTACGATCCGACGGTGCAATTTTCGAGGTAAGTGCTTTGTGAATACTGCACTGGCCTCGATAAATTGCACCGGCGGATCGTAAATCACATAGATTACGCGAATCTAAAGATCCGCTAATCTATGTGAATCTAGCCCAGTATATTTAATATTGAAGTAATGCATAAATGTCTTGCAATTGATTTTTTTTTTTTTTTTTACCAGAGATCGAAATGCACAAAGACAGCCGCCACCACCAGCAAACAATTACACAAATCGAAATGCTGCCAGTAATGCACCAAGGAACGAGGTAATAAGCTCAATCCTCAGTATGTATAGCAAACATAACACAGCTTATTTAGCAGTGGGGTGATAATCAGAGCATTGTTTCCAGTGCACAGGGCTGTCCTCATAGATCACGCTGCCCTGGGAACATTTATCTAATACCATTGACACCAGGGACATTGCTATGTCTACAAAAGATCTGGGACTAGAGGCCATAACAGCAAAGTAAAGAAAGTCATATGCTTGAACGGTCATACACATGTACTGTATATAATACAGTGGGGATCGAAAGTTTGGGCACCCCAGGTAAAAATTTGTATTAATGTGCATAACGAAGCCAAGGAAAGATGGAAAAATCTCCAAAAGGCATCAAATTACAGATTAGACATTCTTATAATATGTAAAAAAAAAGTTAGATTTTATTTCCATCATTTAAACTTTCAAAATGACAGAAAACAAAAAAAATGGCGTCTGCAAAAGTTTGGGCACCCTGCAGAATTTCTAGCATGCACTGCCCCCTTTGCAAAGCTGAGACCTGCCAGTGTCATGGATTGTTCTCAATCATCGTCTGGGAAGACCAGGTGATGTCAATCTCAAAGGTTTTAAATGCCCAGACTCATCTGACCTTGCCCCAACAATCAGCACCATGGGTTCTTCTAAGCAGTTGTCTAGAAAACTGAAACTGAAAATAGTTGTCGCTCACAAAGCTGGAGAAGGCTATAGGAAGATAGAAAAGCGTTTTCAGATGTCAATATCCTCTGTTCCTCGGAATGTAATTAAGAAATGGCAGTCATCAGGAACAGTGGAAGTTAAAGCAAGATCTGGAAGAAAAATATCAGACAGAACAGCTCGCAGGATTGTGAGAGAAGCTGACATGTTCTCCCCCGACGTCGCTGTGAGTGGCCGGAGCCGCAATGACGTCACTCCCGCACGTCCCAGCAAGAAGCTCTGAAGTTCCGGCACGATATGTCGGACCTTTAGAGTACATGCGACGCTGACGGAAAACCAGAATCGGCTGTTCAAACGATCCGAAAATCGGCAAATCGTTCGTCCGCCGAAATTTTACGTACGATTTTTCGGATCGGCTGTACGGGCCTTTTACTGGTTACACTTTATCCTTTTCACGCCGAGCGTACGCATATATGCGTCCTCGGCTTTCGGGGGTTATACGGGGATGATGCCCGCAGCTGCAAGCATCATCCCGGTACTGTTGTTTAGAGCGGGCGATTGGCTATCCAGACATGACAACCGATGCGGCTAAAAGCCGCTCGGTTGTTATGCCGGAGGAGCGGGAGGGCACATCCCCCCCCCTCCTGCCGCCTCTCGTCGCTCTGACCGGGCCTCCCGTCCCACCGGGAGACCCGATCCTCCATCCGGCGCCTTCTGTGTCCAGGCGGAGACTGAAAATAAGCCGTAAACGGCTTTGATTCAGTCTCCGCAATGTAAACACGGAAGCGACGTCATGACGTCACTTCCGGGTTTCTCGGCTGCCAATAGCGCCGGATTTAAAAAAAGTACACCGTATTCAGAATCGCCGTTTTCGGCGATCTGAATACTTTGAAGTGCAAAGGAGGGATCGGGGGTCTTTTACACCTCCGATCCCTCCATAAAGAGTACCTGTCACCACCTATTACTGTCACAAGGGATGTTTACATTCCTTGTGACAGCAATAAAAGTGATCAAAATGTAAAAAAAAAACAAAAAAAACAATTTAATATAAAAAATAAAAAAATAATAAAAAAAAATAATTTCAAGCGCCCCCCTCCCCGCAAGCTTGCGCAACAAAGAAAATGCATACGGAAGTCGCGCCCGCATATGAAAACGGTGTCCTAGACCTCCTCTGTTACTCTAACCAGGTAACCGTAAAAAAAGTTTAAAGCGTCGCCTATGGAGATTTTTAGTTACCGTAGTTTGTCGCCATTCCACGAGTGCGTGCCATTATAAAGCGTGACATGCTTGGTATCTATTTACCCGGCGTAACATCATCTTTCACATTATGCAAAAAGAATTAGGCTAACTTTACTTTTTCATGTTTTTAAAATTCATGAAAGTAAATCTTTCCCAAAAAATCACCCGGCGGGATTCAAATTCGGGGGGTAGGGGGCGTGTTTCATTTAAATGAAGCGCGTTCCCGCGCCGAACGAACTGCGCATGCGCCGTCCCTAAAATTTCCCAGCGTGCATTGCTCTAAATGACGTTGCAAGGACGTCATTGGTTTTGACGTGGACGTAAATTACATCCAGCAGCATTCACGGACGACTTACGCAAACAACGTAATTTTATAAATTTTCGACGCGGGAACGACGGCCATACTTAACATTGGCTGCGCCTCATATAGAAGGGGCAACTATACGCCGGGAAAACGTAAACATCGTAACTTTACTGCGTCGGCCGCGCGTACGTTCGGGAATTCGCGTATATAGCTAATTTGCATACTCGACGTGGAAATCGACGGAAGCTCCACCTAGCGGGGAAAAAAAATATTGCATTTACGATCCGACGGTGTAAGAGCCTTACGCCTGTTGGATCGAATGGATATCTATGCGTAACTGATTCTAAGAATCAGTTGTAGATACGACGGCCCAGATTAGGACTTACGACGGCGTACATGGCGCTGCGCCGTCGTAAGCCCTTTGAGAATCTGGGCCAACATACCCAGAAGTACCTGTTAAGAAACTGACCTCACTGAAAGCCCAGGAATAGGCTTTATACACCCCGTCCCCATTCTGCATCATTGCTCATCTGAATACTTTTTTCTTTGAATTGGCAGGACAGAACTTTCTCTGATGTCTTTACCATATCACACCATGTGCCACAAAGGTATGTATTGTTTATATGTACATGCTCATAGATCAAAGTGCCCTATTGTGAAAATGATAATCGCATGATCAGAAGCTGGCCATAGACCGATTGAATTTGCGCCAGTTCATGCAGAATCAGCCGAAATTCGTTTTGTGGATGGTCCGGTCAGTAGACACGTGTACTGCCGAAAAATTTGTTCGTTTTAGTTTTCTTTTCATTCATTTTTTTTTTTTTTCGTTTTTCGGGTCATTCGTTATGTCACCACCTCTTACTGTAGCAAGGGATGTTTAAATTCCTTGTGACAGCAATAAAAGTGATCAGAATTTTTTTTTTATATGACAATGTAAAAAAAAAATTAAATAATAAAAAAAAAACATTTTTTAAAGCGCCCCCATCCAGGCGTGCTCGCGCAGCAAAGAAACCGCATGCGTAAGTCGCGCCCGCATATGTAAACAGGGTTCAAAGCACACATGTCAGGTATCGCCGCGATCGTCAGAGCGAGAGCAATAATTCTAAAAAAATACCTCCTCTGTAAAGCCCTGTACACACGATCGGTCCATCCGATGAAAACGGTCTGATGGACCGTTTTCATCGGTTAACCGATGAAGCTGACTGATGGTCAGTCGTGCCTACACACCATCAGTTAAAAAAACGATCGTGTCAGAACGCAGTGACGTAAAACACAACGACGTGCTGAAAAAAATGAAGTTCAATGCTCCAAGCATGCGGCGACTTGATTCTGAGCATGCATGGATTTTTAACCGATGGACGTGCCTACAGACAATCGTTTTTTTTTCCTATCGGTTAGGTATCCATCGGTTAAATTTAAAACAAGATTGCTTTTTTTTAACCTATGGATAATTAACCAATGGGGCCCACACACGATCGGTTTGGTCCGATAAAAACGGTCCATCAGACCATTCTCATTGGTTTGACCGATCGTGTGTACGCGGCATAACTTTAACCTGATAACCGTTACTTTTTTTAAAGTGTCGCCTATGGATATTTTTTAGGTACCATAGTTTGTCGCCATTCCACATGTGTGCGCAATTTCAAAGCGTGACATGTTGAGTAAATATTTACTCGGCGTAACACCATCTTTTACATTATACAAAAAAATGTGGCTAACTTGACTTTTTTTTTATTTATGAAAGTCTTTTTTTCCCCAAAAAAATGTGTTTGAAAGACCGCTGCGCAAATACCATGTGACATAAAATCATGCAACGATTGCCATTTTATTCTCTAGTGTCTCTGCTAAAATAAATATATATATATATATATATATATATATATATATATATATATATATATATATATATATATATATATATGTTTGTGGGTTCTAAGTAATTTTCTAGCAAAAAATATGGATTTTAAATTGTAAGCAACAAATGTCAGAAATAGGCTAATGCCGCGCACACACGACCGTTTTCCATTGCATTTTTTTTATGTCATTAAAAACGATCGTGTGTGGGCTCCAGAGCGTTTTTCTCAACGTGAAAAATGGCCATTAAAAACTTAGAACATGCTCAAATTTTTCTCGTCGTCCTTTTTCATGTCGTGAAAAACGGCCGTGTGCAGGCTTTAACGACGGGAAAAAAAACATGAATGCTCAGAAGCAAGTTATGAGACGGGAGCGCTCGTTCTGGTAAAATGAGCGTTTGTAATGGAGATAGCACATTCATCACGCTGTAACAGACAGAAAAGCGCAAAGACTGAAAAGCGCGAATCGTCTCTCACCAAACTTTTACTAACACGGAATCAGCAAAAGCAGCCCAAAGGGTGGCGCCATCCGAATAGAACTTCCCCTTTATAGTGTCGTCGTACGTGTTGTACGTCACCGCGCTTTGCTCAAGCATTTTTTTTTTCATGATCGTGTGTATGTAAGGCAGGCTTAAAGTGGAGGTTCACCCTAAAAACAAGTATATACCATTCAATCCAGCATACTGCCGACATGTACAGTATGCTGGTTTTTTTTTTTCCGGTTTACATACCGTAGTATAGGTATATTCCCCCCCCCCCCCCCCCAGCTTCCGGGTAGTGAATCCTGCGGGAGTGGGCGTTCCTATTCAGAGACTAAGTGATTGACGTATGACAAAAGCTTCACCCCCGGCGCGTCACCAGTTTCCGAAAGGAGCCGAACTGCGAGTCGGCTCTATACGGCGCTATACGGCGCCTGCGCACCGACGTTCGGCTTTTTTCGGAAACTGGTGACGCGCCTTTTTTGCGCCAGGGGGGGAAGCTTTTGTCATACGTCAATCACTTAGTCTCTGAATAGGAACGCCCACTCCCGCGGGATTCACTACCCGGAAGCCGGGGGGGGGGGGGGGGTGAATACCTATACTACGGTATGTAAACCGAAAAGAAAAAAAAGAAAACAGCATACTGTACATGTCGGCAGTATGCTGGATTGAATGGTATATACTTGTTTTTAGGGTGAACCTCCGCTTTAACAAGAATCACGTCGAGAAAAACGTTGTTTTTCCCATGACATGAAAAATGGTCATGTGTACGCAGCTTAAAGCGGGGGTTTACCCCCAAAAACATTAGATTCAGCCGAGTTGTCAGAATGACAATCGGCTGTTTTTTTTTATTTTATCCCCGTACGTACCGTATTTTCACCGCCGCCTCCGGGTATGTCTTCTGCAGGACTGGGCGTTCCTAATTGATTGACAGGCTTCCGACCGTCGCATACTGCGCGTCATGACTTGCCGAAAGAAGCCGAACGTCGGTGCGCAGGCGCTGTATAGAGCCGACTCGCAGTCCGGCTTCTTTCGGCAACTCGTGACGCGCAGTATGCGACGGTCGGAAGCCTGTCAATCAATTAGGAACACCCAGTCCCGCAGAAAACATACCCGTAAGCGGTGGTGAAAATACGGTTTGTACGGGGATAAAATAAAAAAAAACAGCCGATTGTCATTAGGACAACTCGACTGAATCTAATGTTAATTTTTTTTTTTTTTTTGGTTGAACCCCCGCTTTAAGGCATGAAAGGGTAAAAATACCTGTAAATAAGTTGAAATGTTGCTGTTATATATTTGTCTTTTCACTTTATAGCTCCTAATTACATTGTGTTTTTCTCTATTTCAGACCACCAATGCCTGCCGCCAAACCACAGCCTGCCCGTCCCCCTCCACCCCGACCAACCGCACCATCAAATAATTACTGGCAACCAAATGTCTGAAGACAATTATTGTTAAGCCATATGCTTGTGTTCCCGATTTGTATCAGAAAAGAAGACAATGTATTATTTTACCAAAGATTTGAATGGAACAATGAACATTTCCTGGGAATTGGTGCTGACGCCAAAATTGCACTAATCCTGTCTGCTGCTGTGCCATCAAAACAATGAAGAGAATGCAATGAAGGATTTTAAAATATGTTTCTGAAGAGTTTGAAGGAATACTTCTTAATTATGCACTTTTATAAACAGGTTTGTGAATCACTTGTGTAAAAGGCCTTATATAGACTACAATAATATTATATATGTGTCTCAGATCTATTTACTGTATTATGCTGCTCAGGGGGTGAAATGAATAGAGGATTTCCGGTTTACCTGTGGATTTATCCAATCCTTTCTTCATAATTAAAAAGAAGAGACTAGATATGGATCGGGGGAGAATGGGACCTAGATCACATTCTTATCTTTTGTAACCCAAATGCCCATAGCCAGGGGCGGACTGACCATTCGGGCTCTCGGGCACTGCCCGAGGGCCCCATGCCACTAGGGGGCCCCATCAGGGTTGCCAGCCCCAGTAAAACCAGGGACAGTATGTAAAAATCTGTGTTTTTTTTTCATCTGTCCCTGAAATGTCCTTTACCGACATCCTTTTCTTCTAAAAATCCCAAGATTATAGCTCCCCCGCCTCTCCAGTACCTTTTCAGTGTGTGTATGTCTCCTATTGCCTGGGGGCCTCATAATCTCCTATTGCCCAGGGGCCCCATAATCTCCTATTGTCCCGGGGCCCCATGAGTTGTCAGTCCGCCCCTGCCCATAGCTCCCAACTGTCCCTGATTTCGAGGGACTGTCCCTGATTTGGAGCCCTCTGTCCCTCTTTCCTCCTCATTTTGGTGTGATCTATATAGTTGTATATAAAATGCATTTTATCTTTCAAAAAGTGTTTCCCAGTGCTAAACCTTTCATCCGATTTCTAAATTGCTGCATTTGTACATTTTAAAAGCCAATAGAAAAAAATAGTAGTGGTAAAAAAAAGTCCTTGTGGATTTAATTAACCCTTTTTTTTTTGGTTGAAGTGGAGTTCCACCCTGAATTTTTTTTTTTTATAATCGGACTCCTCTAAACCTATTAAAAAACATTTGGATGATTTTTTTTATATATATATATATATATATATATATATATATATATATATATATACTTACCAGAATCGCCCTGTTGCTATGTAGTCCTCCTAATCTGCCACTTCCTGGTCCGCGGCGCTCCTCGTCTCTTCCTCCCTCGCCTGTGCTCCTGGGACATAATGTGTCATCATTTCCCAGGAGTCTGTGGGGAGTACTGTGACGAAAAGTCACACTATTTCCTGACAGGAAATGATGCAATTGAAGGCGGATCACAGCGCCTGAGATGTGTTTATGTTGCAATAACAGAGGGGCGGGACCTTCCTCCGTTGCCGCCCGTTGTTATGGCAACTTTAGAAACAATCGGTGCTATGGTCGCTGTTGAATCGCGCATTTGCATAGTCCAGGCTGGACTATGCAAATGCCCTCTATCTCGGACTCCCAAAGTACCAAATCACGCGCCTGCAGGTCGTTCAGAACACGGCCGCGCGTCTGGTGACTGAAAAAAAACATGGGAATCAATCTCCTCATCACTGAGAACCCTTCACTGGCTACCAGTGAAAGACAGAATCACTTTCAAAGCACTCTGTCTAACGCATAAATGTATTTGGGGAAATGCCCCCCAATACCTATGCGACAAAATAAAAGCCTACAACCCCAATCGCGCTCTGCGATCCTCCAACCAAAATGTACTCCGAATCCCCAAAACCAGATACAAGTCCAAAGGAGAAAGAAGATTTGCTGTCCAAGGCCCTCGACTTTGGAACACTTTGCCAACCTCCATTCGGTTGGAGGAGAACCACTTGGCCTTTAGGAGAAAGATCAAAACCCATCTCTTTTGAGCTCAAGGGAGAAGTGGTCAAATAAGCGCCCAAAGGCGATTCAGTTCGCATGTGCAGCGCTATATACGTTTTTCACTCACTCATGCTCGAGATCTAGAGGTGCACGCTAGTTGCTCAGCATGCACCTCTCCAAAGCTAATCCAGGAAGATATCGATTGGGCTTCACATGCCCACAATCATGATGGCAATGGCCACAACAGGAGGGAGAAAATATTGAGTGAGAAATTTTTATTTTTGCTAAATCCATAATGAATATTGTATACTCGCTTTTGTATTTAATTAGTGATAATGCTAGGATCAATAAAAAACAATTAAATAATTTTGGGCCGAAACTCTACTTTATTTCTCCTTTAGGGAGGTGTGGCAGTGGGCGTGTGCTATGCTTACATACGTCTGTTAGTAGGTGTCCCTCATTTCCATCTCAAAATGTTGGGAGGTATGAATGCCTGCTTGAAATGTGTGAGTGCCATATTGTACCAGTGACAAAGACTTCTTTGGGTTCCCCATTGATTAGTCACCGAGCTGGTGTGCAGGCAGACCTTAACACCATGTGCAGCCTCCTAAGGCCCTGAGTGAAAGACCTTCAATTGGTAAATGCCACTTCAGCTCCGAAAGCTTTTACCCCCTGCCTGACCAGCTTTAACTGACAATTCCGTGGTCCTGCGATACTGCACCCAAAATAAAATTGACGTCCTTTTTCCCTCCACAAATAGAGCTTTCTTTTAGTGGTATTTGATCACCTCTGCGGTTTTAATTTTTATATTGAGGTTGCATACTCCTTTTTAGCTCTTGGGTTTGTGATTGAGCACCTCTAAAGTCCCTCCTCTTGCTGTTTATGTGGTTCCAATATTCCCACTTTGATTATATCAGATCTCAGCCAATTGAGCCCAGAACTGTCCCAGTGCTAAAACTGAAAATTTCTTATCAAATACTTACCGACATTTTCCTTTCCTGATGGACTCCATGGCAGCCTACCTGTGGGTTAATCTCACCTCTCATGCCTCATAGGCAGGGCAGGACTTAGGGTGGTGGGGGCCCCTGGGCTTAAGTGTTGATCGAAGGGCCCCCTGGAGCTGAGAAGCGGGGTGCCGCCAATCAAAGTTGTCGAGCGGGGGGTGCCGCCAATCAAAGTTGTCATGGGTTTTGGCGAAGATAATAATAATATATTTTAAGGACTGGGTCTTGGGGTTGGTTGCACGGGGAGCCACGTGGGGTCTCATTGGGGTAGAACCCCGGGTCATGAATCTCTTTGGGTCCGGTATTATGGGCCTCTCCCCCCCCCTCCACCTCCCCTCATCCCTCTTCTCCTGCATACACACCTCAAGGTACAATGGTGGAGGTCTTCCCTTTTGCCCTGATAGGGGAACCTATACCCGTCTCGAATGTGAACTATGTGATGCTGCTATAGTTCCCGACATGTCTGTCTCTGTATGGGAGGGGGCTTCGGGGAACATTGGGGGTATACAGCCGTTGATATATTTGTTGTTTTTAAGCTGTACTCTGCATCTCCATTTTTTTTCTTTTCATGTTGGTTATACTGTAGTACAAGGAGAGGGTGCTCATGCATGGACGATCACCTTCTGTGTTAATTCACTTTGATTTCTCTTATACTCAATGCTGCATTTACTGCTGATTTATCTATGTAAAATGTCTGGCAACTGTATATTTGTTCTGTGTGTTTACATCAATAAAAAAACTTTTTTTTAAAAAAAAACACCAAGGACAAAGATAGGCCTCCATCTATGAGACGGACATATAATTTGATAAGTCAGAGATTTTAAAAATACACATGGTATTAAAAGAATATATGTTGATATGAAATAAATAAAAAGTAATGTTTAGATGATCAATGACATCTTAGGACCGAGGGAAATATATCCGTTAAGTTAGAACTTTGTTCGAAGAAAGAATTATATGAGAAATTTGTTTTATAAATAGAAGTGCATTGAAGAAGCTAATCAACATTATGAAAGATATCACATTGTGATAGTAAAAATGTGAATTAACCTGTAACACATATCCATCAAACACATATCAAAATGATTCATGTATCCACATTAATAATTAATTTGCATTGATTGAAATATAAACCTATGCATGATTGTAAAGAATGTTGTTGGGAAATATGCGGTTATACAGGAATATAAATAAGCATATTATGTGGGATACAAAGGTATACTAATTGTATTTTATGAAACGTAGAGTTGCCAGAATGGGTATGTGTATAGGTATATATAGATATATCTATGTATACATATATATATAGATAGTTTCCCCAAAAATATAAATATTAACGAATGGATTATCTCACAATAAAGGTGAGACAGCTAGTGGTTGGAAGTGATATTACTTGAGGTTCTCCAAGCCCAGAGAACAAGTTAATTATTAAGCTGTCAGCCAATAGAAACCAGACACGTCTTGACAGGAACGCCCATATGTGCCACAGGCCTATGAGTTAAGGACAGTTGTCAGATGGGCAGAACTGAGTATGATCTTTATGGTCCTATTGTTCTGATCGATATAAAATTAGAGAGTGAGATGAGAAGAAAGGAAGGAAAGAAGACCCCAAGGAAGACCCCATCAATAGGAGCGCCCCATGAGAGCAGGAATGAAGCAATGACTGAAGTATGATACAGGGAGGACTGACACCAATGGGGAGGGGGCACACTTGCACTATGCATGAAGACTGCAACGATTTTAGCTCTGGTCACTTGCCAATAGGAAATAGCTATCTTGGGAATTGGTAACTATGTCATTTTTGATTTTATCTCAAATCTATTGTTGAATGAATGAATGAAACACTTATATAGCGCGGCACATGCGAACTGAATCGCTTCTGGGCGATTCAGTTGTTCCCTAGAAATGTTGAAATATTGAAGTATTGAATATCCTGTAGTAATGGTTTGTTCTCATAATCAATAACTGGTAATTTTTCCTTAAAGAGTACAGTTTTAATTATATTTTTACATAGTTCCAATTTTATTGACAAAACAAACGTCCAATATATTTCACATTGTTAACCACTTACTTACCTGCAGTATAATAACGGTTGGGCATGTGAAATAGACGCTTTTGTTTCATTGTCATTTACATAAAGTTATCTTGAGAACTTACCATGACACAAATCAAAGGTATTGCATGCCCATTTTGGGGGTATTTTATTGATTTTCAAGTCGTTAATGTAACGCAACTGGTATTTTAATTTCATGTAAATATTCATATTTTGTCTACCAATAAATTAGCTATTTTGTATGATCATACGTCTCCGTGAATAAGTTTCATATTACAGACTATATCATATAGATTGTCTTGTATTTAAAAATATCTTCATTATAAAAGAATTCAATAGAAATTACTGTGCGGGTAAATATGACCTTAAAAAAGCACAACAAAGTTGTCGAGCGGGGGGGCGCCGCCAATCAAAGTAGCTGAGCGGGGGGGTTGCAATCGTAGTTCTGAGGCATGGCTCTTCCAGCTTCCTCCTCCAGTGCTGCACGGCTCTTCCTGCTTCTTCCTCCTCCCGTGGGGGCCCCCTATTGGGCGGGGCCCATGGGCTTGAGCCCAGTCAAGCCCAATGGTAAGTCCAGCCCTGCTCATAGGACCCCTCTTTCATAAATCTTTGCTCCGAGCCAGAGGCTGTATTCCACAACTTTGCCTACTCCAGCATCTGGGAGGGAAATTCTGCTGCCATGGAGTCCATCAGGAAAGGAAAATTATGGTAAGTGTTTGATAAGAAATTTGCAGTTTTCCTGAAAGACTTCATGGCAGCCTACGTATGGTAAATAACTAGCCATACACACCCGGGTGGGCAATTGCTGGTTAACCGCTTAAGCCCCTGACCATTTTGCAGCTTAAAGACCTGACCATTTTTTGCGATTCAGCACTGTGTCGCTTTAACTGACAATTGCGTGGTCGTGCGCCGTGGCTCCCAAACAAAATTGGCGTCCTATTTTTTCCACAAATAGAGCTTTCTTTTGGTGGTATTTGATCACCTCTGCGGTTTTTAGTATGTGTGCTATAAACAAAAATAAAGCGACAATTTTGAAAAAAAAAAAATATTTTTAACTTTTTGCTATAATAAATATCCCCCAAAAATATATTAAAAAAAATTGTTTTCTCAGTTTAGGCCGATACGTATTCTTCTACATATTTTTGGTAAAAAAAAAAAATCTCAATAAGCGTTTATTGACTGGTTTGCGCAAAAGTTATAGCGTCTACAAAATAGGGGATAGTTTTATGGCATTTTTATTAATATTTCTTTTTTTTACTAGTAATGGCGGCGATCAGCGCCATTACTAGTAAATTATGGTGGAACATATCGGATACTTTTGACACAAATTTTGGGACCATTGTCATTTATACAGCGAACAGTGCTATAAAAATGCACTGTTTACTGTAAAAATTACACTGGCAGTGAATGGGGTTAACCAGGAGGGGGCACTGTAGGGGTTAAGTGTGCCCCGATTTGTGTTTCTTACTGTGGGGGAACAGGGAACAGAAGATCAGTGTCAGTCTCACTAGGAAGCACAGGGAGAGGTTTGTTTACACTTACTCTCTGTTCTTCCTCTCTGTGACCCGATCGCGGGACACCGGTGGTGATCAGGTCCGTGATTCCCGCGGGGACGGTTACAGAGCACGACTGTGATCTTAAAGGGGACGTATATCTGTGTGCGGCAGTCCCTAATCACTTAAGACCCGGACCAAAATGCAGCTAAAGGACCCGGCCAGGTTTTGCGATTCGGCACTGCCTCGCTTTAACAGACAATTGCGCGGTCCTGCGACGTGGCTCCCAAACAAAATTGGCGTCCTTTTTTTCCCACAAATAGAGATTTCTTTTGGTGGTATTTGATCACCTCTGCGGTTTTAATTTTTTGCGCTATAAACAAAAATAGACCGCTAGGTGGCGCTTCTGTATTATTACGCGAGGAATATGCAAATGAGGAGTTACGCCGATTCTGAAACGAACGACCGCCGGCGCTTTTTTTTTACGTCGTTTGCGTTCGGCTTTTTCCGGCGTATAGTTACCCCTGCTATATGAGGCGTAGCTAATGTTAAGTATGGCCATAGTTCCCGCGCTGAGTTTTGAAATTTTACGTCGTTTGCGTAAGTCGTTCGCAAATACGGATGGAATTTACGTTCCCGTCGATACCAATGACGTCCTTGCGACGTCATTTAGAGCAATGCACTCTGGGATTTTTTTGGGACGGCGCATGCGCAGTTCGGTCGCCGCGGGGGTGCGCTTCATTTAAATGATACACCTCGAATTTGAATTTCGCCGGGGGATTTACGATACGCCGCCGCAACTTTACAGGCAAGTGCTTTGTGAATAAAGCACTTGCCTGAAAAACTTGCTGCGGCGTAACGTAAATCAGATAGGTTATGCGGATCTAAAGATCCGCTCACCTATCTGAATCTAGCCCACTATTTTTAACTTTTTGCTATAATAAATATCCCCCAAAAATATATAAAAAAAACATTTTTTTTCCTCAGTTTAGACCGATATGTATTCTTCTACCTATTTTTGGTTAAAAAAAAAATCGCAATAAACGTTTATCGTTTGGTTTGCGCAAAATTTATAGCGTTTACAAAATAGGGGATAGTTTTATTGCATTTTTATTAAATTTTTTTTTTTTTTTTACTACTAATGGTGGCGATCAGCGATTTTTTTCATGACTGAGACATTCAGGCAATTTTGACACATTTTTGGAACCATTGTCATTTTCACAGCAAAGAGTGCATTTAGAATGCATTGATAGAAAGTGTTTTTCCACGCCAGAAATTATATATTTAAATACAGTGCAATCTATATACAACCCCCCAAGGAAGGATGGTGTATGCAAAATATACAAATAAAAAGCTGCTCCTCAGTTTACAGGGGTGAACTGTGTACGTGAATATATACGTGGATGAGGGCGCTGTGGTTCAACATGTGAACCAATTGCACACAATGGGGCAGATCCACAGAGATCTGCACCGGCGCAGCGTATGGGAGATACGCTACGCCGCTGTAACTTACATTGCCAGACTTCGAATCCACAAAGTTTTCCCGCCGTAAGTTACGGCGGCGTAGTCTATCTCTGGCGGCGGAATTCAAATCGGCGATTAGGCGGCGTGTTTCATTTGAATGAAGCGCGTCCCCGTGCCGTCCCCGTGCCGAATGAATTGCGCATGCGCCGTCCCTAAATTTCCCGCCGTGCATCGAATTACATCCATCCCGATTCACGGACGACTTCCGCAAAAAAAAAAAAATGTCAAATTCCGACGCGGGACGGCCATACTTAACATGGCAAGTCTAACTATACGCCGCAAAATAGCAGCTTTAACTATACGCCGGAAAAAGCCGACTAGAGACGACGTAAGAGAATGCGACGGCCGCGCGTACGTTCGTGGATCGTCGGAAATAGCTAATTTGCATACTCGACGCGGAAAACGACGAGAACTCCACCCAGCGGACGCCAAAGTATTGCATCTACGATCCGAAGGCGTACGAAGCCATACGCCTGTCGGATCTTACCCAGATGCCGTCGTATCTTGGTTTGAGGATTCAAACTAAAGATACGACGCGGGAAATTTGAAAGTAAGCCGGCGTATCAGTAGATACGCCGGCGTACTCGCTCTGTGGATCTGCCCCAATGTGTTAATCTAGTGAATGAGATTCACCTGGTAGGTGAAACAAACAATACAATATAGGAAGGTACTGCTATTGTGCAATTATATAAACATCTAAAAAAAAAAAAAAATGTATTAGAATTAAGTTTCAACACATCAAAATTACCGGAAAAGAACTCGCCCAGATAATAGAAAATTTCATAAAAAAAATAAAAAAAATGCAATAACACAGATTATCACAAATGTGATGTGATTATGTGAAAAAGTTCACTTTTCTAAGGGGTCCATACGTAAGGGTAAGCGCATAAGTTATCCAGAGCACTTCGGGTGAAACTAGATGGCGAAGGCGTTCTCCTTATCTGCTGTGAATTTAACCTCATGCATCAATCCACATGAACTTCTCTTTTTATGAACTTTTTCACATAATCACATCACATTTGTGATAATCTGTGTTATTGCATTGTTATTTTTTTGATAAAATTTGCTATTATCTGGGCGAGTTCTTTTCCTGTAATTTTGATGTGTTGAAACTTAATTCAAATTATTTATTTATTTTAGATGTTTATATAATTGCACAATAGCAGTACCTTCCTATATTGTATTGTTTGTTTCACCTACCAGGTGAATCTCATTCACTAGGTTAACACACTGGAGCAAGTGCCGTATTCTCAAAGCACTTGCTCCGAAATTTGCGGCGGCGTAGTGTAAATGGCCCGGCGTAAGGCCGCGTAATTCAAAGGGGGCGGATTGTATTTAAATTAAGCGCGCCCCCGCGCCGATCGAACTGCGCATGCGCCGGCCGTAAAAATAACCCAGTGCGCATGCTCCATCTCACGACGGAAAACGTCAATGAAGCCGACGTGAGCGTCATTTACGTCAAGCCCTATTCACGAACGACTTAGTAAAACTACGGAAAAAGACGACGCTGTCCCGACGCCATACTTACCATGGCATATGACGGACCTTCGTAAACGTACCCCTCATATAGCAGGGGTAGGTTTACGCTTACGTAAACGACGACGAGGCGGCGCAAAAACGTTCGGGAATCGACGTATCAGACTCATTTGCATAGACAAATGAGAAATCGTCGTAAACGCCATCTAGCGGCCAGCGTGGAATGACATCTAAGATCCGACGATGTAAGTGACTTACGCCAGTCGGATCTACGCCGTATCTATGCGTAAATGATTCTAAGAATCACTCGCATAGATACCCGGGCTCAGAAACAGAGATACGACGGTGTATCTGGAGATACACCGTCGTATCGCTTTTGAGAATCTTGCCCAATTGTGTGCAATTGGTTCACATGTTGAACCACAGCGCCCTCATCCACATATGTATTCATTTAGAATGCATTGTTTACTGTGAAAATGACAATTGCAGTTTGGGAGTTAACCACAGGGGGCGCTGAAGGGGTTATGTGTGACCTCATGTGTGTTTACAACTGTAGGGGGGTGTGGCTGTAGGTGTGACATCATCAATTGTGTATCCCTATAAAAGGGATCACAGGATCGATGACGCCGCCACAGTGAAGAACGGGGAAGCCGTGTTGACACACAGCTCTCCCCGTTCTTAAGCTCCGGGGACCGATCGCGGGACTCCAGCGGCGATCGGGTCCGCGGGTCCTGCGGTCCCAGGGGGCGACCCACGGCTGGGTACTAGCACAGGACATACCTATACGTGCATGTGCCCAGCCGTGCCATTCTGCCAACGTAAATGTGCAGGAGGCGGTCCTTAAGTGGTTAAGCGGTTAAAAAAAAAAAAGGTTTAATTGGCACCATCAACAGAAAGAGTATGTAAACCAAAATTAACAGAAGACAACGAGGCCGGTTCTACGCAGTAGTGCGCCATGAACGTATTAATTGAAGACCATGAGGCCGCTTTGCAAATCACTACTGGAGCGACGTGTCGGGAAACCGCCCATGATGTAGAAACACTCCTCATAAAAGGTAAGACTTTTGCACACAATTGGGCCAGATTCTCAAAAGCGATACGACGGTGTATCTCCAGATACACGGTCGTATCTCTGTTTCTGAGCCCGGGTATCTATGCGAGTGATTCTTAGAATCATTTACGCATAGATACGGCGTAGATCCGACTAGAATCTAGTGATTTACATATTCTACGCCGACCGCAATGGAAGCGCCACCTAGCGATCAGCCTAAAAATTACACTTTAGGATACGACGGTGTAAGACACTTACGCCGCTCGTATCTGAGCCTAATTTAAGCGTATCTGGGGCCAAATCCTCAAAAGGGATACGCAGGCGGAACTGCTGTTCAGCCTGCGTATCCCTGTGCCTATCTATGGAACTGATCCTCAGAAGCAGTTTTCCAAAGATAGGCAGAAGATCCGACATCTGTAAGACACTTACACTGTCAGATCTTAGGATGCAGTACCGCATCCGCCGCTGGGGGCATTTCGCGTTGAAATGCCGCTTTGCGTATGCAAATGAGGACTTACGGAGATCCACAAAGCTTTTCAGCTTTGTTTTTTCTGCGTAAGTTTTAGTTTGCATACGTAAAATTAGGGCTGCTTTTACAAGGTGTAAACTGTTTACACCTTGTAAAAACAGACCTTTGTTTCGATCGCCGCAATTTTTTTTTAATTTTTAATTTTTTTTTTCGGCGCGTAACTTTTTTTTTACCCGACGCAACTTTATTGTCCCGTCGCAATCCACAAAGCCCGGCGTAACGTAATTTCGCGCGCTGCCCGTCGGGAAAATGACGTCACGAGCATGCGCAGTACGGCCGGCGAGGGAGCGCGCCTCATTTAAATTGTCATCGCCCCCTGCAGAAGAGGACCGCCTTGCGCCGGAGACATTTAAGTTACACGGCCGAAAATTTCTAGGTAAGTGCTTTGTGGATCGGGCACGTAGAAATTTTCCGCCAGTGTAACTTAAATGGTAAAAGTTAAGTTAGGCTACGTTTTTGTGGATTTGCCCCCTGGTTTCCAGAATACGCTTAAATTAGCGGCGGCGCAAATTCAGACTTAGGCCGGCGTATCTACTGATACGCCGGCCTAAGTCTTTCTGAATCCACCTAAGAGTTTCTGTTTGTTAGCTGACAAAAGTTTTGCCATCTGTATGCAGAACAAGTTCACAGCCAACGCCCTTCAGATAAAAATTCCACGGATTTGTCCGACGGAAATCCGATCGTGTGTACGAGGCTTTAGGTAGCCTGAACTACATTTCCACTAGGGCCTTTGTTTGAGCCGGGAAAGCAGCTGTGTAAGCAATGCAGCAGTTCAATACAAGTTGTATGCAAAGAGAAACAAAGAGAACGAGGTGAATACCAATCATACAGTAAATAAAAGCGCCGTTAGTTTCCTTCTCATAGGAAGATAAACATATTCGGCATCATCCTGATTCTGAACGCTGCACACATCCCCCGCTCTTCTCCTTTGTCTTGGCTTCCACTTCCTTGAAAAAGACTGTTCAGTAACCTGGGCAATTCATACTGAGCATAAAAAACAACACGCATAAAACAGATCACCCTAAAGCCTCGTACACACGATCGGATTATCCGACGGGAATTGTGTGATGATAGGATGTTGTCGGAAAATCCGACCGTTTGTACGCTCCATCGGACAATTGTTGTCGGATTGACCCTAGGATCAGCCCTGCTCCAAAGTACAAACACGCATGCTCAGAAGCAATGCTCACCATAACACAACATTAGCAGAAGTTGCCCAAAGGGTGGCGCTAAAGAGCTGAAAAAACGTGTAGTTTCATGTTTGTTGGCCGACAATTCTTTGCCGTTTGTATGCAATACAGGTTTACAGCCAACGACCTTCGGACAAAAGTCCTACGCTTTGTCCAATGAAAATCCGATTGTGTGTATGAGGCTTTAAGCAGTGGTTCTCAACCCTGTCCTCAAGTACCCCCAACAGGCCATGTTTTGGGAATTTCACTTTCACACCGAGGCGCTTCTAAACTGCCAGTAAAAACACTGAGCGCTTTTGAAGACCTTTCCATTCATTTCAATGGAGAGGGGAGTTTTTCACAGCCCTGCCAGCACACCGCCCCAGTGTGAAAGCATTCATTGATTTTAATGGGAATAGGTTTTCGTGAGCTTTTTAGGTGCTGTTTTTAGCGTGAAAGTGCCTGAAAACCGCCTCAGTGTGAAAGCGGTCTTAGATAAAATAGCTGTCTGAAATACAAAGTCATTGACTCTGATTTAAAGCACCTGTGCAAGATAAAAGGAAAACCTGCAAACATGGCCTGTTCGGGGGACTGGAGGACTGAGGTTGAGAACCACTACCCTAAAGAATATTTAAACCGGAGAACAAAAATGTAATATAGTGCAGCTTATAAGTCTTTCGATGTGTTAGCTGCATTTGTTTTAGTTTTTTGGAATAAGATGAATAAAGGCACATTTTTTTTTTTGAAAAGCCTGTGGCGTGCAAAACACAACCCAAAAACTCCACCCGGTGCAGGAAAAAATGTGCACACACATAAAGAGTGAAACACAAAAAACTGCGACGGGTGCCATCGTCAAATGGTCCTCAAAAGAGGACCCAACTCTGATCCCCCGGGGCGTTAGGCTCCTGACAGGAAAAAGAGTTACTGTGGTCCATACAGCCGTAGCCATATGGACCCATCTTGGTCCAAGCAGCCGAAGCCACAAGGACCCAACATCCTCGGAGGGACTGCCGAAACAGAACCCTCCTCGGTGAGGCTCCCCCGAAGGGAGACCCCATGAGAGCCGGCGAACTAAGCCAGAAGGCCATGTCCACCAACTCCCAAGACTATCAGAGGCAGGCCCGGGGACCAGCACCCTACTCGCCACACTTAAAGTGCCAAGCACCAAACAAAAAAAGTGACAAAACAAGACAAACACGGGGTAAAATAAAAAAGGAAAGTGGGGAGAAGGAAGATGGGAGGGTGAGGTAAAGTGACCAATGTGCAATACATTGGCCGGCCCTCCGGCCAGGAAACAAAAATTCCACTGGTCCTAGCCAAAAGGCCCGGGCCAAGCGGCAGGTGTCAAAAAGGTGTATGTGGAGATTAGTGACCAAAAAGGTGCCACACGTTGAGTGCCCCTCACACACTCAGTGCAATGTATGGCACCCCTGGACTGCCACTAACTCCACAGGCTTTTCAACGGTCCCTAGCCCCCGGTCCGGACCAGCAGCACCCTTCCCAGCCAGGAAGGTAGGAGAAGAGGTCGGGGAGAGCCCACCTAAGCAGGCTACTACCCACAACCCCTATCTCTCCCACCTTATCACATTCTGGAAATACTACCCGCTCCTCCCGGTAAAAAGAGGAGCAAGGGTTCTCTCCAGAACAACTGACTGGGGCAGATACCACCAAATCCAGGCCAAAGGCCAGGGACCCGGCCTCTTGGCTTCGACCTCATGCCTCTCTGTCCCGATCAGAAAGCTTTCACCTCCACGCCAACAGGCTTAGCGTCCGCCGACTGCCATCCCGTTCCCCCTCTCACAGGGTACTGGGGACAGTCAGCTTAGCACCACCTATTGGCAACTGATAAGAACAGATACTACACTTGATCTTAGCCAAAAGGCCGAGAAGCGACAGGGAAGACACCACGATCAGCTCAGCCGGAGTGCAATGGCCGAGCCTCGCCCTGGGAGAACCACCTTTATGATCATGGTGTCAGAAAACAAGTGTTGTCCTGTGAACTCTGCAAGTTGGTTCAGGCAGTGAATAAAGGCACATGTGTGAAGTCCAGCTAGGGTGGCAACCATGGCTCCCTTCATAGATACAGCTGAGAAATAAGCGTAGCCACCCTAGGACAGGGGGTGTGTTATTGTGTACTTGGTGAAAATAAAAGGTAAAAAGCCTGAAAAAAATGTAAACAACAAAAGAACACGGCTCTAGGCAGACATCTCATAATGCTTCTCACCTGCTGATGGAAACAGGTGCTGGCTCTGCATGTAGGAATGAATCTAAGAAAAGGCTGGATGGCCGCACTCTGTTAACACCTCTATTAAAGACGGTTTAAAAATTCTTCTGGTACAAAGACATCAGAGGCACAGCATCAATGAAAAGCTGACATGTTTCACACCACTATGGGGTGCTTAGTCATGATTAAGCACCCCATAGTCGTGTGAAACATGTCAGCTTTTCATTGATCCTGTGCCGATCGATTGATTCCTGAAAAAAGTAACCACTAAGGACAAGTAGATGCAATATAATTATAGGAAATAAAACATAAATGCAGCAATTTAAGTGTTGTGTGTTTCTTCCAAACAACTCAACTTTGGTTTCATCTGCCCACAGAGTATTTTGCCAGTACTGCTGTGGAACATCCAGATGCTCTTGTGCAAACTGTAAATGTGCAGCAATGTTTTTTTCTGGACAGCAGTGGCTTCCTCTGTGGTATCCTCCCGTGAAATCCATTCTTGTTTAGTGTTTTACGTATCGTAGATTAGCTAACAGGGATGTTGGCATATGCCAGAGACTTTTGTAAGTCTTTAGCTGACGCTCTAGGATTCTTCTTCACCTCATTGAGCAGTCTGCGCTGTGCTCTTACAGTCATCTTTACAGGACGGCCATTCCTAGGGAGAGTAACAGCAGTGCTGAACTTTCTCCATTAATAGACAATTTGTCTTACCATGGACTGATGGAACAGCAAGGCTTTTGGAGATACTTTTATAACCCTTTCCAGCTTTATGCAAGTTAACAATTCTTAATCGTAGGTCTTCTGAGAGCTCTTTTGTGCGAGGCATCATTCACATCAGGCAATGCTTCTTGTGAAAAGCAAACCCAGAGCTGGTGTGTGTTTTTTATAGGGCAGGGCAGCTGTAACCAACACCTTCAATCTCATCTCATTGATTGGACTCCAGTTGGCTGACACCTCACTCCAATTAGCTCTTGGAGCTGGGAAGGGAGTCACCGCTCCAGGTGGGTCTTGTAAGCAATCAAGGAACCTCTCAGGAAACCAAGGTGCTGGCAATGCACAAGGCAAATGTAGAAAATAGTAAAGGGATGGACAGCCGCACTCCAAGGAAACTTCAAAAAGTTGTCTTTATTGGTAAAAAATGGTCATGCAGAACAAAACACAGCCACAGGAAGGGACAGCCGACGCGTTTCACACTATATCAGTGCTTAGTCATGGCTAAGCACTGATATAGTGTGAAACGCATCGGCTGTCCCTTCCTGTGTTTTGTTCTGCATGACCATTTTTTACCAATAAAGACAACTTTTTGAAGTTTCCTTGGAGTGCGGCTGTCCATCCCTTTACTATTTTCTACATTAGCTCTTGGAGATGTCATTAGTCTAGGGGTTCACATACTTTTTCCACCCGCACAATGAATGTTTACATGGTGTGTTCAATAAAAACATGGTAACATTTAATTCTTTGTGTGTTATTAGTTTAAGCACACTGATTGTCTATTGTTGTGATTTAGATGAAGATCAGATCACATTTTATGACCAATTTGTGCAGAAATCCATATCATTCCAAAAGGGTTCACATACTTCTTATTGCAACTGTATATACTCAAGAGGGGAGGAGGAGCTCACTTTTATGGAAGGATAGGTCTAAAAGGATAACCATGGTAAAGATCTGTCTAGCATGTAACTACACATGCTTGTACTTTAATGTTTTAGAGGAATATGCTCTGTATCCCTCCATGTAAATACTTTATATTTTAAACTACTATTTCCTGCTTCTTTAAGGCGATAGATAGTTTCGGTGTGTTAGATTAGACTTTGTATAAGCTCTAATAAATGTTTATTATATTGAAGCTTTCACTTCTGGTCATAAAAAACTCTTATTTAACCCATATCATATCTTTGATATATTAAATCTTAACTACTTGCCGACCAGCCGCCGCAGTTATACGGCAGCAGGTCGGATCCCCTGCGCGAGAGCCCGTAGCTATACGTCGGCTCTCGCATCGGCCACTAAAGGCTCGTGCGCGCGCCCCTGACTCCCATGCGCGTGATCGCCGCCGGGCACCTGCGATTGCTCGTTACAGAGCGAGGACCGGGAGCTGTGTGTGTAAACAGCTCAGGGGGAGAAATGCCTGACTGTCTGTTCATACAATGTATGAACAGCGATCAGTCATTTCCCCTAGTGAGGCCACCCCCCCTACAGTTAGAACGCACCCAGGGAACATACACCCCTTCCCCGCCCCCTAGTGTTAACCCCTTCCCTGCCAATGGCATTTTTATAGTAATCAATGCATTTTTACAGCACTGATCGCTATAAAAATGCCAATGGTCCCAAAAATGTGTCAAAAGTGTCCGGAGTGTCCGCCATAATGTCGCAGTGCCGAAAAAAAAAAAAAAAAACGCTGATCGCCGCCATTACTAGTAAAAAAAAAAAAAATATTAATAAAAATGCCATAAAACTACCCCCTATTTTGTAAACGCTATAACTTTTGCGCAAACCAATCAATAAACGCTTATTGCGATTTTTTTAATGAAAAATATGTAGAAGAATACGTATCGGCCTAAACTGAGGAAAAAAAACGTTTTTTTTATATATTTTTGGGGGATATTTATTATAGCAAAAAGTAAAAAAATATTCATTTTTTTCAAAATTGTCGCTCTATTTTTGTTTATAGCGCACAAACTAAAAACCGCAGAGGTGATCAAATACCACCAAAAGAAAGCTCTATTTGTGAGGAAAAAGGGACACCAATTTTTTTTGGGAGCCACGTCGCACGACCGCGCAATTGTCAGTTAAAGCGACGTAGTGCCGAATCGCAAAAAGTGCTCTGGTCTTTGACCAGCAATATGGTCCGGGGGTTAAGTGGGTTAAATATAGAGATTTTAAAAAGCAACAGGAGGCATTTTTCAGGTGCTATTTTTAACTCTAAATTGCCTGAAAACTGCCCCAGTGTGAAAAGAGGTCTTATTGTCAGTACACCCTAAAGGTCTGAAGGACAGTGAACCAGACCTTTGTATAGAAAGTTCAGAACAGAACAGAAAATGAAATCCCAAATAGGACACAAACCAAAAAAAAAAGCAGTGTTTTCCAATTCCAACTTTTAGTATAAATGGTAATAAAAAAAGTTCCACTTACAAAGAAAAACAGGTATAAAAAGTTCAACATAAAAACCGGACAATTACAAGGAACACACTACATGATGGTTTTGCTTTATACACGCTCCATACAAAGGTGCTACACAATTACAGAGAATTATGCTGTTTGAATACCAAATCCAGGGACAGGACAACCTCCGTGTTTGAGATAACGCACATTACGGGGCAGATCCACAAAAGCATTACGCTGGCGTATCTATTGATACGCCGGCGTAATTTAAAATTTCCTGCGTCGTATCTTTGTTTTGTATCCACAAAACAAGATACGACGGCATCTCGGATGGATCCGACAGGCGTACATCTTAGTACGCCGTCGGATCTAAGCTGCAATTTTTCGGCGGCCGCTAGGTGGCGTTCCCGTCGAAATCCGCGTCGAGTATGCAAATTAGCTAGTTACGGCGATCCACGAACGTACGTCCGGCGCTTTTTTTTTATGTCGTTTGCGTTAGGCTTTTTCCGGCGTATAGTTAAAGCTGCTATTCTGAGGCGTACTCAATGTTAAGTATGGCCGTCCTTCCTGCGTAGAAATTTGAAATGTTTACGTCGTTTGCCTAAGTCGTTCGCGAATAGGGATTTGCGTAGAATGACGTCACCGTCGGAAGCATTGGCTTGTTCCGGGTTAATTTCGAGCATGCGCACTGGGATACCCCCACGGACGGCGCATGGGCAGTTAAAACAAAACGTTGTTTACGTCGGGTCACGTCGTATTTACATAAAACACGCCCCCATCACAGCCATTTGGGTTCCGCGCCATTACGCCGCAACTTACGGCGCGCATTCTTTGTGGATTTAAAAAAAAGTTACGGCGGCGTAGTGTATCTTAGATACGCTACGCCCGGCGCATAAATGCGCCGCTGTACGAGGATCTGCCCCTACATGTGCATAAAAAAAAATAAAATAAATACAAAGTTTTACAGTTTGCTAAAATCTAAAAAGAGATTATGTTATACATATTTACAGCGAGGGAAAAAAATAAAAGTATTTGACCCTCTGCTGATTTTGTACATTTGCCCACGGACTAAGAAATTATCAGTCTATAATTTTATTGGTCGGTTTATTTGAACAGTGAGAGACAGAATAACAACAAAAACGATACCTGAAAAACGCATTTCAAAATAAGTTATCAATTGATGTGAATTTTAATGAATGAAATAAGTATTTGACCCCTTTGCAAAACATGACTTAGTACTCGGGGGCAAAACCCTTGTTGGCATAGACATCCCTGGACAGCTCTTTGGTCTTATGCTGCGAACACACGATCAGAATTTTCGACAAGAAAAGTTAGCTTTTGGTTGGAAATTCCGACGAGTGTATGCTCCATCCGACTTTTTCTGTCGGAATTTACTTCATTTTTCTCGGCTCGTCGTAGTGTTGTACGTCACTGCGCTCGACAGTCAGAATTTTGTGTGACCGTGTGTATGCAACACAAGTTTGAGCCAAAATTCCATCCACGGTTTTCTTGGCAGAATTTCCGATCGTGTGTATGTGGCATTAGACATGGTGGAGAGATTGAAATCTGATCTAATCTAATAATTGCACCAACTGTTGTCGCCCTCTCACCAAGCTGCTTGGCGATTGGTCTTGTAGCCCATTCCAGCCTTGTCTTATCCCCAACATCCTTGGACAGTTCTTTGGTCTTGGCCATGGTGGAGAGATTGGAATCTGATTGATTGGTTCTGTGGACAGATGTCTTTTATACAGGTAACAAACTTGAGATCAGGAGCACTCCCTTTAATGGAGTGCTCCCAATGTAAGCTTGTTACCTGTATAGAAGACACATCGGAGACAGAAATCTTGCTGATTGATAGGGGATTAAATATTTATTTCACTCATTAAAATGCAAACCAATTTATAACTTTTCTGAAATCAGTTTTTCTGGATATTTTTGTTATTCTTCTGTCTCTCGCTGTTAAAGTAAACCGACCATTAACCACTTCAATACTGGCCCATTGTAATATGACGTCCACAGATGGGATCTCCCATCCCGGGTGGACGTCATACGATGTCCTGGGCTTTGTGGGGGGATATCTGAATGATGCCTGCAGCTAGAGGCATCATTCAGATATCCTTCTCTTCTGCCGGCGATTCTGTGCAACATAAGAACAATCATATTGGCGATTCCACCGCTTGATCATTCTTCTAGGCGGCGGGAGGGGACATCCCCCCCTCCCGCCGCCATCCGGTGCTTCTCCGGGCTCTCCCGTGCCATCGGGGGCCTGGAGAAGGAATCGTCCGGCGCAGGCAGGAAGCATAGAGATGACTGGGGACCAGATGGTCACCAGTGAGAGAGAGAGAGAAAGAGACTTGTAAAGCGCAACACATGCGAACTGAATCGCCTCTGGGCGCTGTATCCATTTCATCATCTCTATGACCATCGGAGGACCCGGGCGCGATGTGATGACGTCACGCCCGGGTCCCCGTAAGTAAACAAAGCCGCGATTGCGGCTACTAAGCAACAGTAATCATGAGATCGGTGAAATTTTTTTCACCGATCTCATGCTTTCCAGCCTGGAGGAGAGATGTGGGGTCTTATTGACCCCACATCTCTCCATAAAGAGGACCTGTCACACACATTTCCTATTACAAGGGATGTTTACATTCCTTGTAATAGGAATAAAAGTGATAAAAAAAAAAAAGGTGTAAATAAATATGTAAAAAATAATAATAATAATAAAAAAAAAATTAAAACGCCCCTGTCCCCGGTAGCTCGCGCGCAGAAGCGAACGCACACGCAAGTCCAGCCAACATATGTAAACGCCATTTAAACCACATATGTGAGGTATCGCCACGTGCGTTAGAGTGCCAGCAACAATTCTAGCACTAGATCTCCTCTGTAAATCTAAACTGGTAACCTGTAAAAAATGTCAAAGCGTTGCCTATGGAGATTTTTAAGTACCGAAGTTTGACATGAGTGTGTGCAATTTTAAAGCATGACATGTTAGGTATCTATTTACTCGGTGTAACAATCTTTCATATTTTACAAAAAAATTGGGCTAACTTTACTGTTTTGTTATTTTTTTAATTCATGAATTTTATTCCCTAGGGCGTCTGCTAAAAAAAACATAAAATGTTTGGGGGTATCTGCGTAATTTTGATGATTTGTACATGTAGGAGAGAAGTGCCAGAATAGGCCCGATATTGAGGTGTGTATAAAAGCCCGGTATTGAAGGGGTTAAAATTATAGACTGATCATTTCTTTGTGAGTGGGCAAACATACAAAATCAGCAGAGGATCAAATACTTTTTCCCCCCCTTACTGTATTTATATAAATAATTATATATATTTTTTTTATTGTGTGTCCCTCCTTCTCGATTGCCAGGGAAAGTTTTTTTCCCCAAATGCAAAGGCCACGGTGTCTGACAAAATATCAAACAGAAATAACCGATTGGTAGGTTCATATAGCTTTGACACTGTCCATTGTTTTTTGCCATTACTGTAAAATTGGCGATAATGTAAAACTCCCTCCACGTCGCTATAAGCATATAGTCTTTTAATTACCGCTTGCATGCGACTGATGTTATGGTTGTGATCCAAGATGGCGAGCTGCGATTGCGCCACCATATCGTCAATAAAAAGGTTGTGTGTTTTTGAACGATATTTGTGGGCCAGGGCATGGAAGACTTCAAGGCCGCCGGTGTGGCAAAAATGCGGCAACTGCTCCAAGTCTCTGAGGAGTCTTTGGTCTTGTACGATCTCCTTCAACTTACAATGAGCTGCTGACCCAGCCTGTAACCAGTCATAGTTGTTCGCCCCTTCTGGCCAAATGGTGGAATGGTGACAGGAGTGGTACTGCGACGCAGAATGCCACTGATGAATATTGGTAGCATGGCAAGCAATCGAAAGCCACTTTTCTTTCAAAAGTTGGGGGTCTTGATCACATGTACTCGCAGACCACAAAAGGTGGTTCTTGGCTGGGACAACCCAGGCGGACAATTGGGCACAGTTTTCTTCTTTACTGGCAGCTTGTAGTTTGCGCTCAACCGATTTTGCCAAGTGCCATAAATCATATTTGTGCTGGATATTGCAGTACTGACTTCTCAGAAACTTTTTAATGCCAGAATGTCTGTCAGTTGTAACGACTTTTACTTTTAGTTTGTCGTTCAAGAGACGTTCTAGCGCTATATGAAACGCGTTGGGCTCGAGCATGTCTGGCGATTCTCCTGGCTGGAGTTCCTCGACTTGGAAATCGACAATCTTCTGAGTGTTGATCTCCATGAAGATGTAAGAAGAAGATTTTTTAGCCATTCCTGGAGGGTCACGCTGGTCGTCGCCAGCCAGTGCAACGGGTTTCTTACCCAAAGATTTTAACACGGAGTCGCGATCGTTTTTCCAGTGGTGATCGATTGTTGGGAAGACATACTTTTGCTGGTTCTTATTGTGTGTGGATTGAGAAATATCTGGCATGCACAGAAGAGAGAAAAAATCCTTAATTTTTTGAAAATGAGAGCCGCTGCAAACGATAGCACCAGAAAGCAATAGATTTCCTACAGGCATTCGGCCAACAAAAGGTTGACTTGCCCACATGCGAAACTTGTGATCCTTTGAACAGACTCCCGTCACCACAAGTGCAGAACCGACCAGATATTTTTTGATTCTTCTGACTTTTCCAGTGCAGGTGCTGCTTGCTTTACATCTGCAATTCCAAAGAAGCTCATCTAAACATGAACCGAAAACCAGATATTTATTTTCATGGGCGTAAGAAATGGGCTCGGCTGAATCTTGAACTGGAAGAAAAGATATATCGGGGTCCTCAGGATCTCGAAACATCTCATCTTCTGAAAGTTCTTTTTGAACCTTTTGATCCTCTTTAACGGGCAATCTATAGTTTTCAATACGACTCCGTGGTTTTGAAATTGAAACTTTTTTAGACTCGGATTGTTTCAAAGAACGGGAGTTATCTTCCGGCAGTCTACCTTTTGGACTAGGTGGAGGGGGTTGGATCCGAGTTGAAGAAAGTGGGCTCGTTATAAATTCCTCCACCGATCTGGTATCGCTTGGTAGGTCTGGCAGAAAAGTCGACTGCAAGACAAAATTGATGTATTTCTGGTCCTCCTCGATTTCTGTAGCTCCGGCCTTGACTTCGAATCTGCTTAGAGACGGTAGGTTTGCCAGGTTGCATTGCACCCCTATAGACATGTGTGGTCTCCGGCGTTCTACTTGCACAATTTTACTTTTCTTCCCAGCAAATTTATCATACTGAGTGCTTTTGTGCACGTGAGTGGGACAGTGCTTGGTGACCATGCCTACCGTTCGACGAACTCTTGGTGTATACTTTCTTTTTTGTTTCTGCGTTACAGGCTCGAGGTTTGTAGCGCTGGTTTCCACGTACTCACTCAAGGATTCAACCATTTGCTCCATTTGATACTCCTCAACAGACATGAATTCGATGTTCAGATTCTCACCGTCAGTAATGATCTCTTCTGGCTCTGTCAATGAAACAGAAAGCAAGCTTTGATCTTGATGCTGTTCTGTGTCCAGCAAGGGGGACTCTGAGGGCACAGGCTCCTGTGAGGAAGGCTCCAAAGGCACAGGTTGCTGCGAGTAAGACTCTGAGGGTGCAGGCTGCATTTCCTCATCCGGTCTTTTACTGTAAAGATGGTCTACGTGAAGTTCTACCGGTGGTTTTAAATTCATAGACGGCACTGCACTTTTTTTCAGAACCTTATTAGGGCCCCGTACCTCGTAGTCATCGTCCTTGAAATGACTGGAGCAGATCCGATAAGCCCCCTTTCTGGAACTGTGAATTTTTGTCATGAGATCTTCCATCATCTCGTCCGCTACAAAGATTTTTTCCAACCAAATCTGTAAAGTATCCCATTTCCTAGGAAAAACATGAAGTATGGTTTCCGCAGTTCTGGTTCTCCAGGAAAATGTACATCCGGGAACTAAACAACTTGGCATGCTGAGGGAAAAAAAGACAGAGGAAAAACAATCAATATAAAAACTCAAGAATCACATAATCATCAAAAACTAAAGAGTTTGGGCCAAATCCACAAAGATCCGGCGTAACTTATTTTTTTCCATTTAAGTTACACTGCCTTAAAATTTCTACCTAAGTGCCCGATCCACAAAGCACTTACCGTATTTATTCAAGTATAACGCGCACCCGTGTATAACGCGCACCCCTAATTTTCGATTAAAAATCGGTATAAAATCATTAAAATTGCCAAAAATCATTTATTGACAATGTAAACTGGTATAAACTGGTATAAACACAATACTGAAATAAAATTACTGGTAACAATATTTATTTAAAATGCTTCAAAGTCAGATTCATCATCAGATACACCAAAGAGTTGTTCCCATTCTTCTCGAGTTAATTTTTATTACACTGCCCCCCCCACATTACAATCCGATTAAGGCTATTATTTTTTTGATGCTGTACATACCGGTACCTTTGTACAGCATATTCACGAGTTGCGAGTCCCGCGGGCGTTCCCAACACGTCTGTGATTGACGTTTTGCCCAAAACTAGCTCCCCCCGTCGCGTAAGCCGCGTCACGGTTGGCGAAAGGAGCCGAACGGCGAGTCGGCGCTATACTGCGCATGGCCGTTCGGCTCCTTTCGCCAATCGTGACGCGGCTTACGCGACGGGGGGAGCTCGTTTTTGGGCAAAACGTCAATCACAGACATGTCAGGAACGCCCACTCCCGCGGCCGCCACTGAGTCCTCGTGTATAACGCGCACCCAATTTTGGAATTTTTTTTGGGTATAAAATTGGGTATAAAATTTTGCGCGTTATACACGAATAAATACGGTACCTAGAAATTTTGGGCTGTGTAACTTAAATTCCGCCGGCGCAAGTCGTTCCTCTTCAAATGGGGGCGATTCCCATTTAAATTAGGCGCGCTCCCGCGCCGGCCGTACTGCGCATGTTCGTGACATCATTTTCCCGACGTGCATAGCGCGAAATTACGTTACGTCGAGCTTTGTGGATTGCGACGGGTCAATAAAGTTGCGTCGGGGAAAAAAAAAAAGATACGGCGGGAAAAAAAAAAAAAAAATCGCGTCGCTGGACAGAAAGGTCTGCTTTTACATGGTGTACTAACTTTACACCTTGTAAAAGCAGCCCTAATTTTGCGTATGCAAACTAAAACTTACGGAGAAAAAACGAAGCTGAAAAGCTTTGTGGATCTCCGTAAGTGCTAATTTGCATACCCGAGGCGGCATTTCGACTCGAAATGCCCCCAGCGGCGGATACGGTACTGCATCCTAAGATCCGACAGTGTAAGTCCCTTACACATGTCGGATCTTCTGCCTATCTATGGAAAACTGATTCTGTGGATCAGTTCCATAGTTAGGAACAGGGATACGACGGCGTAACAGCAATTACGTCGTCGTATCCCTTTTGTGGATTTGGCCCTTTGTGTGTGCACAACATAGCAAACTACTAAACTTTAGATCCCCCGACGTGGTTTCTAACTATTAGAACCGATAACCTTTAATCGAACAAGCTGAAGTTAGAAGCTGATTGGCTCCCATCCACAGCTGCACCAGATTCTGAGTGCTTCAGTTTTAGTAAATCTCCCCTAATGTCTCACCCTGCTCTGCACATTCTCAGTTGCTCTCTATTTTTTGGCATTGTGCTGAAAATGTAGAGGCCAATCTGCTCACAGCCTAAAGATTTACTGCTGTTCACAGGCTCTGGGCTTCTAAAAAAAAAAAATGGGGTTTTGTGACTTCACAACCACTTTAAGGTAAAAAAATTCTGCCATTGTCACATGACATTAAAAAAAAAAGTATCAGTATTTGGTATCGGTGAGTACTTGGAAAAAAGTATCGGTACTTGTACTCGGTCTCAAAAAAGTGGTATCGGGACAACTCTAATTATGGATATAGGAGAAACTCCGACACTAAACAACAAAGGACGTTTTATTCAACTTTCTCTTACTTGTCTTCAGCTTCAAACAGAGCCGGAGATCTGCGGGTTCATAGAAGGCAACGTGTAGAAAGAACAAGCAATCTGAAATGAAAAGACATGAATAACATCAGCCTACTAATTCTTATCACAACTGTAACCCCGAAATGTTTTATTTATTTTTTCCCTTTTAACCACTTAAGGACCGGGAAGGATTTGCCCCCTTAATGACCAGGCCATTTTTGCGATTCGGCATATCAGTGCCCATCAGTGACGCTTATCGATGCCCATCAGTACTGCATATCAGTGCCCATCGGTACTGCATATCAGTGCCGCCCATCAGTACTGCATATCAGTGCCGCCCATCAGTACTGCATATCAGTGCCCATCAGTACTGCATATCAGTGCCGCCTATCAATGCCCATCAGAACTGCCTATCAATGCCCATCAGTACTGCATATCAGTGCCGCCTATCAATGCCCATCAGAACTGCCTATCAATGCCCATCAGTACTGCATATCAGTGCCGCCCATCAGTACTGCATATCAGTGCCGCCCATCAGTACTGCATATCAGTGCCCATCAGTACTGCATATCAGTGCCGCCCATCAGTACTGCATATCAGTGCCCATCAGTACTGCATATCAGTGCCGCCCATCAGTACTGCATATCAGTGCCCATCAGTACTGCATATCAGTGCCGCCTATCAATGCCCATCAGAACTGCCTATCAATGCCCATCAGTACTGCCCATCAGTGCCGCCTATCAATGCCCATCAGTACTGCATATCAGTGCCGCCCATCAGTACTGCATATCAGTGCCGCCTATCAATGCCCATTAGAACTGCCTATTAATGCCCATCAGTACTGCATATCAGTGCCGCCCATCAGAACTGCATATCAGTGCCGCCTATCAATGCCCATCAGTACTGCATATCAATGCCCATCAGAACTGCCCATCAGTGCCGCCTATCAATGCCCATCAGACCTGCCTATCAATGCCCATCAGAACTGCCCATCAGTGCCGCCTATCAATGCCCATCAGTGCCGCCTATCAATGCCCATCAGAACTGCCTATCAATGCCCATCAGTACTGCATATCTCAGTGCCCATCAGTGCCACCTATCGATGCCCAGCAGTACTGCATATCAGTGCCGCCTATCAATGCCCATCAGTTCTGCCTATCAGTGCCGCCTACCAATGCCCATCAGTACTGCATATAAGTGCCACTTATTAATGCCTATCAGTGTTGTCTATCGATGCCCATCAGTTCTGCATATTAGCGCAATTGTCATTTAAAATGTGACAGCGCAGAAAAGAGTCCTGGACAGGAAGGGGGGGGGGGGTGCCCAGTATTGAAGGGGTTAAGGTCTCAGACCCTTTTATTTAAAAAAAAAATTGTGCCACTTGGTGCGGTTTTGTGCGTTTTGCTGATGCGCGGCGTGGAGAAGGGGGGGTAAAGAATGAATGGCACCCCCATGATGAGTTCTGCTAAGGAGCTGTGCGTTTTGCCTGCAGGTTGGGGAGGACAGGCGATCAGACGCACATACGTGGCCCTGGGCTTGTCGCTCTATAAAAGGAGGTATACTCACCGTCCCGGATACGCAGGCGATGGGCTCAGCGCTGGGGGGCCTGCGGGTCACAAGGCCGGTGTGGGTGGAGCTCGTGGTACCAAACGGCGTTGGCGCGGCGCGGAGGAAGGTTATTATCAGCGGTGATGACAGCGATCCCCTCCTCCGCTCATACACACCTTTGATGTTCTGGGTGACAACCCTGAAGCAATTTCACTGCTTTATAAATCCGTTGTCACCCTACTGGAGGAAGTTGAAGGGAAGCAGATTTATTGGCCGGCTCCTCCAGGTATTTGTTTTTTTAGGGGGGCACTTTGGGGACCGGAGCGGGACTTGGGACCACAACAGGAAGCCCACATCACAAATCCGAATCTTACTTCATGCCTACGTAGGCGGCCACCATACTTTCCCGCTATCCCATTAGCTGGACCAGTCGCGTCACCATAGCGACAGGCCGGCCCCTCTCGCCGTGTGGGCGTGCCCGAGCAAAGTCAATAGCCCGCAGAAACGCCAATCATCCTCCCCGGCGCAGGCGCACTGCTGGAACAGAGCGTCAGCAATGAGCGCGCGCGAGAGAATCTGGCCAATGGGGTTGTGTCTATTGTGCGGGCTGCCCGGGGCTGGGAAGTCCACCTTGGCAGCCGCGCTGAAAGAGAAGGCGAGCCCGGCGTACACCATGGTCTTATTGTCGTATGACGAGATCCTCGCGGAGGATGCGTTTGAAGAAGAAGAATCGCCCTGCGAGTCTCGCGAGGTTTCCTGCCAGTCTCCGGAACCGGGCGGAAGAGAAGTGAGTGAACTGACCAATGATAAAGGCGACGCTTCCGCCTGCCAGCCAATCGGAGCTTATGAAGCAGTCACCTGCTCCTTCCCTCACTAAAGATGGCGTTTGCTAATGCAGTATGAGTCTGTGTAGCCAGCTAGTGTGGGCAACGTGCACAAAGTGCTGAGGAGCGTTGTGTAGTGTTAGGCAAATACCGTAAAGTGTTATTGGCTTCTATTTACTGCCAATTCATGTCACTTTATTATTATATTTCTCAGTTTAAAGTTTTACTAAACCCGCAACAGTAAACTCAGTGGGGTGGATTCAGGTAGAGGGCGTGCACTCTTATGGAGGCGCAGCGTACCGTTTTAACGCTGCGCCTCCGTAAATTACCTGCGCTACGCTTCATTCACGAAGCAGTAGCTCCTTAATTGGCGTGGGCGCTCCGTAAAAATGGCCGGCGTAAGCGTGCGTAATTTAAATGATACCGTAGGGGGCGTGGATCATTTAAATTAGGCGCGTTCCCGCGCCGAACGTAGTGCGCATGCTCCGTCGGGAAACTTTCCCGACGTGCATTGCGGCAAATGACGTCAGCATCGCATTCGCTCCGAAGGTCCGGCGCATCGTGCCAGAACTTCACAGCTCCTTGTTGCTGGAACGGAGGACTCGCATGCTCGGGAGTGATGTCATTGTAGCTCTGGCCACTCACAGCAGCGGAGCCCGCAAACCCAGAAGAAGCGCCAGGGGAACATGTCAGCCCCCTTAGCGATGAATGGGCGTGCTGCGGGGGGCTTTGTAAGTATCCCATAATGTGCAAGTATGCGATGCATACTTGCCCATTATGCTATTGTTTTGCAAGCTTTTTTTTTTTTTTTTCTTCATCGGTTTATTACCGCTTTAACCAGGAACTGATCATCAGTGCCCATCACTGCCTCCTCATCGGTGCAGTCTATCGGTGCCCATCACTGCCTCCTCATCAGTGCAGCCAATCAGTGCCCATCACTGCCTCCTCATCGGTGCAGCCTATCAGTGCCCATCATTGCCTCCTCATCAGTGCAGCCAATCAGTGCCCATCACTGCCTCCTCATCAGTGCAGCCAATAAGTGCCCATCACTGCCTCCTCATCAGTGCAGCCTATCGGTGCCCATCACTGCCTCCTCATCGGTGCAGCCTATTGGTGCCCATCACTGCCTCCTCATCAGTGCAGCCTATTGGTGCCCATCACTGCCTCCCTTATTGGTGCAGCCTATCGGTGCCCATCACTGCCTCCTCATTGGTGCAGCCTATCGGTGCCCATCACTGCCTCCTCATTGGTGCAGCCTATCGGTGCCCATCACTGCCTCCTCATTGGTGCAGCCTATCGGTGCCCATCACTGCCTCCCTTATTGGTGCAGCCTATTGGTGCCCATCACTGCCTCCCTTATTGGTGCAGCCTATTGGTGCCCATCACTGCCTCCCTTATTGGTGCAGCCTATGGTGCCCATCACTGCCTCCTCATTGGTGCAGCCTATCGGTGCCCATCACTGCCTCCTCATCGGTGCAGCCAATCGGTGCCCATCACTGCCTCCTCATCAGTGCAACCAATTAGTGCCCATCACTGCCTCCTCATCAGTGCAGCCAATTAGTGCCCATCACTGCCTCCTCATCAGTGCAGCCTATCAGTGCCCATCAGTGAAGGCGAAAAAATATTAGCTTCTGTTAAAACATTTTGCAAACAAGAAAAACAAAGGGGTAGATTCAGAGAGAAGATACAACGGCGTATCTTCAGATACGCCGTCATATCTCTGAGTCCGGCCGGTCGTATCTCTGAGTGTGCGGGGTCGTATCTATGCGACTGATTCATAGAATCAGTTACGCATAGATTTCCCTAAGATCCGACCGGCGTAAGTCTCTTACACCATCGTATCTTAGGCTGCAAATTTACGCTGGCCGCTAGGTGGCGCTTCCATAGATTTATGCAAGGAATATGCAAATTAGCTAGATACGCCGATTCAGAAACGTCCGGCCGGCGCATTTTTTTACGTCGTTTACGTTAGTTTTTTTTCGGCGTATAGTTACCCCTGCTATATGAGGCGTATCCAATGTTAAGTATGGACGTCGTTCCCGCGTCGTTTTGAAAATTTTACGCCGTTTGCGTAAGTCGTTCGCGAATAGGGCTGGACGTAATTCACGTTCACGTCGAAAGCAATGACGATTTGCGGCGGAATTTCGAGCATGCGCACTGGGATTTTTTCGTCAAATATGCGGGGTCACAGTTAATATACATAAAACACGCCCACATCATCCACATTTGAATTAGGCGGGCTTACGCCGACACAGATATGTTACGCCGCCGTAACAAAGGGCGCAAGTTGTTTCTGAATACAGAACTTGCGCCCTAAATTACGGCGGTGTAACGTATCTGAGATACGTTACGCCGGGCGGATAGATAGACCATTCTATCTGAATCTACCCCAAAGTATTTTTTTTCGTTTGCTTAGGAAAAAAAAAGTCTCCTGCTGCTGCCAATCAAATCTTGTGTGGAGAGAGTGGGCGGGGGCAGGGCCGAGCTGCGCTGTGTGTCAATGTATGCGGACAGCCCAGCTCGGGATTGAGTGTGCCTATAATAAGAAACTTGCTATGGGGGCATTCGGAAGGGAGAAGGACCCAAGAAGAGGAGGCTCAGGGTTGCTCTGTGAAAACCATTGCACAGGGTAGATATGACAAATTTAATAACACAAAAAATTATAAACCGTTGCAATCACTTTAACCACTTCCATACCAGGCACTTGTACACCTTCCCGCCCAGACCAATTTCAGCTTTCAGCGCTGTTGCACTTTAAATTACAATTGCGCGGTCATGCAACACTGTACCCAAACTAAATTTTTATCATTTTGTACCCACAAATAGAGCTTTCTTTTGGTGGAATTTGATCAACTCTGAGATTTTTATTTTCTGCAAAAAAAAATAAAAAAATGACCGAAAATTTTGAAAAAAAAAAACATTTTTTTTTTGTTTCCGTTATAAAACATTGTAAATAAGTACGTTTTCTCCTTCACTAATGGGCACTGATGGTACTGCACTGACTGGCACTGATAAGGTGGCACTGATGTGCACCGATGAGGTGGCACTGATGTGGTGGCATTGATGATGGGCACCAATATGCGGCACTGATGGGCGGCACGGATAGGTGGCAGAGATGGGCACAGATAGGTGGCAGAGATGGGCACAGATAGGTGGCACGGATGGGCAGGGATAGGCGGCACGGATGGGCAGGGATAGGCGACACGTATGGGCACTGATAGGTGGCATGGATGGGCACTGATAGGCGGCATGGGTGGGCATAGATGGGCACTAACTAATGTGTTGTACTAATGGATGCCAATCAGTGCCAAACAATGCCTGCCAATCAGTGATGCCCATTGTGGGCACTGATTGGCATCCATTGTGGCACTGATTGGCATCCATTATGTGTCATCCCTGGTGGTCTAGGGTGGCATACCTTTGATTTAAATCCCTGGTGGTCCAGTGGGCATCCCTGGTGGTCCAGTGGGCATCCTCAGGGGGGGCTGTGCTGATAATCGATCAGCACAACCCCCCCCCTGTCAGAGGAGCAGCCGATCGGCTCTCCTCTACTCGCGTCTGACAGACACGAGTGAGGAAAAGCCGATTACCGTCTTTTGCTGTTTACATCGTGATCAGCCGTGATTGGACACGGCTGATCACGTGGTAAAGAGCCTCCGTGAGAGACACTTTACCGAGATCGGTGTTGCGGGGTGTCAGACTGACACCCTGCAACAACGATCGCCGCGATGCGCGCCCCCGGGGGCGCGCAGCGGCTCAGAATCCTGAGGACGTCATATGACGTCCAGTCAGGATTCTACAACCACTTTGCCGCCGTCATTTTGTCATTGGCGGGCGGCAAGTGGTTAAAAAATATAAAATTCTAAAAATGTAAGTTGTCATTTTCTTTCCGAAGTGCATAATCTGTCCAGCGCACAATATATATGTAATAAATGCCCCTGTTTTGCAGCAATCCCTGTGGAAGACGTACCGCCAGCAACTCCTGCAGTGCCTGGAACATCTGGTAGAGTCCGTGTCCAGCCGCTCTCCTCTCCTACAAGCCCCCGGCGACATCAAAGACCGTTTGTGGAAGCGCTTTTGCCAATGCCTGGCAAGTCAAGGCTTAATCTCCGCCTCGCGTTCCAACTCGGGGTCCCGGCATGTTTGTATTAATCCCGTACATTTTCCTGTGGTCTTCATACTGGATGATAATTTCTACTATCAGAGCATGCGGTACGAGGTGTACCAGCTGGCGCGGAAGTGTAAGTACTTTCCATTCCTTACTGGCTTTCCACATTAGACATTCTAATGCCGCGTACACGCAAACGTTTTTTGGGTTGTAAAAAATTACGTTTTTTTTTTATGTTATTAACCACTTCCATACCAGGCACTTACGCACCTTCCTGCCCAAGCCAATTTTCAGCTTTCAGCGCTGTCGCACTTTGAATGACAATTGCGCGGTCGTGCTACACTGTACCCAAATGACATTTTTATAATTTTGTTCCCACAAATAGAGCTTTCTTTTGGTGGTATTTGATCACCTCTGCGATTTATTTTTTATTTTTTGCGCAACCACTAAAAAAAGACCGAAATCTTTCAAAAAAATTAAGTTTTTATTTCTTTCTGTTATTTTTTTTTGTAAATAAGTAAGTTTTTCTTCTTCAATTATGGGCACCGATGAGGTGGCACTGATGGGCACTCATAGGTGGCACTGATGGGCACTTATGGGTGGCACTGATGGGTACCTATGGGTGGCACAGGTGGGCACTGGGCATTAGAGGTGGCACTGATGGACACTGGGTGGCACTGATGGACACTGAGGGCTGGCACTGATGGCATTGCTGGGCATCATTTGAGCCAGTGCCCATGTTGCCAGTCAGTGCCCATTTGTGGGCACTGATTGGCATCGATTGTGTTATATATATTTTTTTATTGGTGTTTTTTTTTCTTTTGCTCTATTGAGCACCGGGGGGCACTCCCTGGTGGTCCAGTGTTGGCATCCGAGGGGGGCTGCGCTGATAAACAATCAGCGCGAACCCCACCTGTCAGGAGAGCCGCCTATTGGCTCTCCTCTATTCGCGTCTGTCAGACACGAGTGAGGAAGAGCCGATCAACGGCTCTTCCTGTTTACATCGTGATCAGCCGTGATTGGACACGGCTGATCACGTGGTAAAGAGCCTCCGCCGGAGGCTCTTTACCGAGATCGGAGATGCAGGGTGTCAGACTGACACCCCGCATCACCGATCGCCACGCTGCGCGCGCCGGCATGTTATCCTGCAGGACGTCAATAGACATCCAGTCAGGATTTCAGAACCACTTCCCGGACGTCAATTTACTATTGACCAGGCGGCAAGTGGTTAAAGGGGTTGTAAAGGAAAACATTTTTTTTTTTTATAATAAGCATCCTTTACCTGCAGACATTCCTCTCTTCACTTCCTCATTGTTCGTTTTTGCTCAAAATTGCTCTATTTCTTCTCTGTTCTGTTCACTTCCTGCTTGTCTGATTGTTACTCACCACCGTGCTGTCCATAATTGGCCCCTTTTCTAAAGTGCCCCATTCATATTGAGTTGTATTTTAATAAGTATTCCTTTGTTCATTCTCTGGGCTTTTTCCTGTATAGGTGTTCTGATTGGCCTCCTAACTCTGGGAGCTGTAACTAGTGTCCATATATGATTCTTTCACTTGTATTGTGTAAGATATACTCACACTTTCAATGATTGATGTATATGTTTGAACATGTTTTTGTAGAATGTGTCATTTGTTTTTTAGTGTCTGAAGTAAATGCTACACTATACAAACAAATCTTCCGAAGGTGGTTACGGATTCCCTCTATTTATTGCCTCTATGTATTAATTTGTCTATACCTATAACTAGCTAGTCTATTATGACTCTGATAAGCACAATAATTTAAGGGGATCCATGAAAGTAAAGACACTGCTTAGTAAAACAATGTTTCATTTATTTCCCAAGAAAATAGGAATATGCTAACATCAAACACTACAGAGAATTATACAGATTATATGACAAAAGAACATCAACGATACTTATCACATCCTATAGACACGGGTCTCATCGGCTGGCCTCAAGTGGGTTTAAGAGAGAGAGAGCCATGAGGCTCAGGCAAGAGCCAGCAGCAGAAAAAAGGGGCGGTTTTCCTTCTGTGTGTACTTTTTACATATTCATTCACACCCACTCGTAACCAACCCCACTTGCCTCCTGTCCAATAAGATATTGCCAAGAGGTAGTCCTTTTAATATATTATATTTCTGTCCGTCCTGCCTTACCGGTATCTAGGGCCAGCATTGTCAATGTATCATCTCTAAGTGCCTGTTGCTCTTTGTCATCAATCATCCTGGCAGCCATGGCTCTTTGAAGCTAGCTTGCACACCAGTTAGCTTCTAGCTGCTATGATTAACTGGTTAACGCCCGCCGCGTGTACATGTACGTCCACAGAATGGCTCGTACAGGTATATGGGTGTACATGTACGTCCCCTCCTTGCCGCGGGTCGGCGGTCCGATCGGGACCCCCCCGGTACATGCGGCGGGCGCTAACCCGCGGGGAGCGATCCGGGACGACGGGGCAGCTATTCGTTTCTAGCCGCCCCCTCGCGATCGCTCCCCGGAGCTGAAGAACGGGGAGAGCCGTATGTAAACATGGCTTCCCCGTGCTTCACTATGGCGGCGCATCGATCGTGTGATCCCTTTTATAGGGAGACTCGATCTATGACATCAGGCCTACAGCCACACCCCCCTACAGTTGTAAACACACGCTAGGTGAACACTAACCCCTACAGCGCCCCCTGTGGTTAACTCCCAAACTGCAACTGTCATTTTCACAATAAACAATGCAATTTAAATGCATTTTTTGCTGTGAAAATGACAATGGTCCCAAAAATGTGTGAAAATTGTCCGAAGTGTCCGCCATAATGTCGCAGTCATGAAAAAAATCGCTGATCGCCGCCATTAGTAAAAAAAAAAAAATTATAAAACTATCCCCTATTTTGTAAACGCTATAAATTTTGCGCAAACCAATCGATAAACGCTTATTGCGATTTTTTTTTTTTTTTTTTTTTTTAACAAAAATAGGTAGAAGAATACGTATCAGCCTAAACTGAGGAAAAAAAATGTTTATATGTTTTTGGGGGATATTTATTATAGCAAAAAGTAAAAAATATTGATTTTTTTTCAAAATTGTCGCTCTATTTTTGTTTATAGCGCAAAAAATAAAAACCGCACAGGTGATCAAATACCACCAAAAGAAAGCTCTATTTGTGGGGAAAAAAGGACGCCAATTTTGTTCGGGAGACACGTCGCACGACCGCGCAATTGTCTGTTAAAGCAACGCAGTGCAGAATCGCAAAACCTGGCCTGGGCATTTAGCTGCAAAATGGTCCGGGGCTTAAGTGGTTAAGCACTAAAGTTTTAGTACAATACAATACAATATATAAAGTATATAAAAACAACAAGTTTTGGAGTGCGGCTATCCAGAAATCCTTCCTTCATTTTGCATTAAAATTCTACCGCCTAATATTGGAAAAATGCACTGCTGTGTATCGATCATTGTTTATTCGTTCTCAGATTCTCTGGGATTCTGTCAGTTGTATTTGCAGTGCTCGACTGAAAGCTGCTTGCAGAGGAATAAAGACAGACAGAAGCCTGTAATGGATAGGACAATCCTGCTGATGGAGAGGAAAATGGAGAAGCCCAACCCTGAGAAGAACACCTGGGAAGAGAACAGTCTTTTCCTGGACAGCTCTGGAGGAGGCGTAGTAGATGAGTAAGGATGGAAACAACTTGCTATGTAGGTTCCTGTATGTGACATAGACCAAATCATTGCACATGTACTCTAAATATATTATATACTATAACAGACCTAATTTATATTAAAGTGGTTGTAGACCTCAGACTTCTCTCAATTAGGAGCACTAAGTGTCATTTCTGTCTGCTGCTTCGTTCCTCTGCTATCAGCATGAGTCACTCCTAACACATTTTCCAGACACCAAGAGAAGAATGGTGACAGGGGAAGGAACTCCAACAGAATGACAACCTCCGCTTTGTTCCTGTGTGTTGTGTAAAGGGGTGTGTGTCCCTTCCCTCCAATCGGCTCTCAGACCTCTCCTCACTGAGCTCTGAAGTGTGTAATTCACATCTCCACCCATTTTTTTTTTTTTTCTGAACTCTCAGACAAGCTTTATTCAAAAATTTGAAGACTGTAGATAGACGGGTATAGTTTATGTAGAAGGATTTGTGTTCATCTCTGTGTATCATCTGAGGATAGTCACTTCACTGGATATATGTCAGGGTTTACAACCACTTTAAAGTGTAGGTTCAGCTTTAAGCATCTGTAAGGTGAACTTGCACAGGACCCCCTCCTGCAGCGCGGCGATCTTCCATTCTGAGCCCTTGCTGCTCCGGCGCTTAGAAATTCCCTCAGCTTTCTATCTTCTTCCCTGCTGAGAGGACAGGCTACGCGAGTTCTGATTGGTTGGCGCTGACCAATTAGAATGCTTCTAAATGTACCTCCTGACAGGGGGTGAGTGAGGAGGGGGTGCTGTGTAAGTTCACCTTACAGATTTTTCTGTGAAGGTGAACTTGCCCTTGTTAACATTTTGTGTGTGTGTATGTGTATAAGGGGTCAGTTTCAATGTGAGTTTATTTTGAATATTCTAAGTATCTACTAAATTGTGTGTTTTTTTTATTTTTTTATTATTATTTATTTTAGTACACGAATCAATGACTTGCTGAGTCGAGCCCTGGAAAACCCTGTGCGACTTCTAGACGATGATAATGAGGAAAGGGTAGGTAAATGAACTGTGATATATTATCATACTATGTAAGGCTACTTTCTCACTGAAGCGCCGCTAAAACAGCACCGGTCATTTTTGCGGTGTTTTAGAAGAGCTTTTGCGGCACTTTTTGGCCAATTTTTTTTTTATATAAAAGGAAAAAAGGACCCGTTTTGCAGCGCTTTCAAATTGCTTTTGCGGCGCTTTGGAAGCGCTGCCTATTCATTTTAATGGGCAGGGGCGTTTTGGAAGCGCTGTTTACAGTGCTTTAAACCCGCCCCAAAGATTTGTGTGAAAGCACAAATTGAAGTGAATGGGAGGCAGTTTTCAGGCGCGATCAGTGTGAAAGTGCTCTAAGTTCCACAGTTAATGCAAAACATTATTTTTTTATAGTTTGTACGGGATCGATATCTGTTTTTTTTTTTTTTTTTTTTTTTTTTTTCAGCTGCCTTTCAAGCCTATAGCCGATATGAGGTGCCAATTCTGTAGATTTCAATTATTTATTTTTTACACTGTCCTTTTTTAATTTTTTTATCACTTTTTATTGCTGTCAGAAGGAATGTAAACATCCCTTGTGACCGTAACAGGTACTCTTTATGGAGGGATCGGGGTCTATAAAAGACACCAAACCCCTCTTCTGCACTTGAAAGTATTCAAAACCCTGAGATCTGCGTTTTTTGAACACCTTTCTATTTTTTAAAAGTGGCGACTTTAGGATGCCAGCAACCCGGAAGCGATTTTGTGATGTCACTTCCGGGTTACTAGATTTCAGACTGAACAAAGCCGATTCCGGCTTTGTTCAGGTCTCCGGCCATCTGGTGGACGTGCCCGCTGGTTGCTTGGGCCTCCCAGTGGGACGGGAGACCTGGACGAAGGGGCAGGAGGGGTACAACATTACATGACGACATCATGGAGCTGGTGGATGTTAGAGACCTTGTGCTGCTCCACCTTCTGTTTGAGGATCCCCCCACAGATGATCAATAGGGTTTATGTCTGGAGACATGCTTGGCCAGTCCATCACCTTTACCCTCAGCTTCTTAAGCAAGGCAGTGGTCATCTTGGAGGTGTGTTTGGGGTCCTTATCATGTTGGAATACTACCCTGCGGCCCAGTCTCTGAAGGGAGGGGATCATGCTCTGCTTCAGTATGTCACAGTACATGTCGGCCTTCATGGTTCCCTCAATGATCTGTAGCTCCCCCAGTGCCGGCAGCACTCATGCAGCCCCAGACCATGACACTCCCAACACCACGCATGACTGTAGGCAAGACACACTTGTCTTTGTTCTCCTCACCTGGTTGCCGCCACACACGCCTGACACCATCTGACACCAAATACCTTTATTTTGGTCCCATCAGACCACAGGACATGGTTCCAGTAATCCACGTCCTTAGTCTGCTTGTCTTCAGCAAAAGGATTGCGGCTTTCTTGTGCATCATCTTTAGAAGAGGCTTCCTTCTGGGACGACAGTCATGCAGACCAATTTGATGCAGCGTGCGGCGTATGGTCTGAGCACCGACAGGCTGACCCCCCCCACCCCTTCAACCTCTGCAGAAATGCTGGCAGCACTCATACGTCTATTTCCCAAAGACAACCTCTGGATATGACGCTGATCACGTGACCTCAACTTCTTTGGTGGACCATGGCAAGGTCTGTTCTGAGTGGAACCTGTTCTGTTACACCGCTGGATGGTCTTGGTTACCGTGCTGCAGCTCAGTTTCAGGGTCTTGGCAATCTTCTTATAGCCTAGGCCATCTTTATGTAGAGCAACAATTCTTTTTTTCAGATCCTCAGAGTTCTTTGCCATGAGGTGCCATGTTGAACTTCCAGTGACCAGTATGAGAGAGTGAGAGCGATAACGCCAAATTTAACACACCTGCTCCCCATTCACACCGAGACCTTGTAACACTAACAAGTCACATGACACCGGGGAGGGAAAATGGCTAATTGGGCCCAATTTGGACATTTTTACTTAGGGCGGGTACTCACTTTTGTTGCCAGCGGTTTAGACATTAATGGCATTCACACCCGTGGCCTGCTGGAGGTCATTTTGTAGGGCTCTGGCAGTGCTCATCCTGTTCCTCCTTGCACAAAGGAGCAGATACCGGTCCTGCTGATGGGTTAAGGACCTTCTACCGCTCTGTCCAGCTCTCCTAGAGTAACTGCCTGTCTCCTGGAATCTCCTCCATGCTCTTGAGACTGTGCCGGGAGACACAGCAAACCTTCTGGCAATGACACGTATTGATGTGCCATCCTGGAGGAGTTGGACTGCCTGTGCAACCTTTATAGGGTCCAAGTATCGCCTCGTGCTACCAGTAGTGACACTGACCCTAGCCAAATGTAAAACTAGTGAAAAACAGTCAGAAAAGATGAGTAGGGAAAAAAAATGTCAGACACTTCCACCTGAAAGACCATTCCTGTTTTGGAGGTCGTCTCATTGTTGCCCATCTAGTGCACCTGTTCAATTAACAGCAAAGCATCTGAAACTGATTAAGGCTGGGTTCACACTACTACACTACTTTCATCCTACTTTGCTCTGCTACATCGGTCCTACATTTATCCTACATTGGTCCTACATCCATCCTACTTTCATGAACAGGATACTACTTTGGTCCGACTTCAATGATATTCAATGGGCCTGAAGTAGGATCAATGTAGGACCAAAAGTAGTACAGGGAGCATTTTCAAAGTCGGACCGACTTGTGTAGGACTTGTGTAGGACGCTACAAGACGCTCTCATAGGGAAACATTGAACACAGAGCAAAGTAGGATGAAAGTAGTGTAGTAGTGTGAACCCAGCCTAACAACTCCCTCTGTATACACTAGGGGTGCAACGGATCAAAAAACTCACGGTTTGGATCGTTCCTCGGATCAGGAGTCACGGATCGGATCATTTTTCGGATCGGCAAAAATAAATAATAAATTCTCCCCCCCCCCCCACTGTAATATCCACATCTCCCCCCCCCACTGTAATATCCACACACCCCCCCCCCCCCCCCACTGTAATATCCACATCTCTCCCACTGCAGTGGCGCCACTAGGGTTGGTGTCACCCGATGCAAAAAAAATGGTGTCACCCCCCCACCAACTACAGTCCCCCCTCAGTGCAGACACCCCCATCGGTACAGACCCTCCCCAGCAGTACACCCCCCCCTCTCAGTACAGACACCACCCCCCTATCAGTGCAGACACCCCTCAGTGCTACAGACAGTAACCCCCCTCAGTGCTACAGACAGTATCCCCCTCAGTGCAGACACCCCCCCAGTAGTAAAGACAGCAACCCCCCCCTCAGTGCAGATACCCCCCAGTAGTATGGACAGTAACCCCCCCTCAGTGCAGACACCCCCCCCCCCTCCAGTAGTGAAGACAGCAACCCTCCATCAGTGCAGACACCCCCCCAGTAGTACAGACAGTAACCCCTCAGTGCAGACCCCCAGTCCCCCTTACAGACCTCAGACAGCGGTGTGTGTGTCCGTCCCACGAGTACAGGCTCCTCTGTGGATGTGAACAGAGAGGAGGGCCGCCGCCGGGTATACCAAGATGGGCGCGGCTCCGAAGCTAGGCCGAAGCCGTGGCCTTTCCTAATGCAATGGCCGCGCGGCAATCCGCGGATCACATAGTGTGCCGATCCGAAGGGGGTGACCCGTTCGGATCACGGATCAGCGGTGATCCATTGCACCACCAGTATACACCCCTCTGCTACTTAACTGACCAGATCAATATCCCAGGAGTTCTGATTCAAAAGTGTTCCTTTCATTTTTTTTGAGCAGTGTATGTACTGCTGCTCCGAGTTTTGCACCTTACTTCTTGTCGGTTCCCATTTATTCAATTATCTGCCATCCTCTGTTAACAGGAACGGGATCGTGAAATCTGTTCGGCCAGTCTCATCCATCAGGCAGATCAAAGCCTACGACGGCTCATCTCTGAAACCATGCAGACAGTGAAAGGTAATGTGGTGCGATGACAACACAGCAGCTATTCCCAGTCTGACATCTTTTCATCACCAATGAATTATTTACAAAAGCAGCCGTCATGGATCCCGCTTCACTTTATCTTTTAAAAGGTTTTATTGGCCTCACGCCAGCAGAGATTTGGAAGCTGCTAGCGGTATCTGATGTAAGGGCAAGTGAGGCGTACGTGGCAAACGTTACAGGGCAGCTGGAGAACATCGATCTATATTTGTTTATTAACCACTTGCTTACTGGGCACATACACCCCCTTCCTGCCCAGGCGAAATTTCAGCTTTCAGCACTGCGTCGCTTTAACTGACAATTGCGCGGTCGTGCGACGTGGCTCCCAAACAAAATTGGCGTACTTTTTTTCACACAAATAGAGCTTTTTTTTTGGTGGTATTTGATCGCCTCTGCGGTTTTTATTTTTTGCGCTATAAACAAAAAAAGAGCGACAGTTTTGAAAAAAATTCAATATTTTTTACTTTTTGCTATAATAAATATCCAATTAAAAAAAATAAAAAAATTTCTTAGTTTAGGCCGATACGTATTCTTCTACATATTTTTGGTAAAAAAAAAAAATCGCAATAAGCGTATAGTGACTGGTTTGCGCAAAAGTTATAGCGCCTACAAAATAGGGGACATAATTATGATTTTTTTTTTCTTTTTACTAGCAATGGCGGCGATCTGCGATTTTTTTTTTTTTTTTTTTATTTTATTGGGACTGCGACAATATACCGGACACATCGGACACTTTTGACACATTTTTGGGACCATTCACATTTATACAGTGAACAGTGCTATAAATATGCATTGATTACTGTATAAATAAGACTGGCAGGGAAGGGGTTAACCACTAGGGGGCGGGGAAGGGGTTAAATATGTAGCCTAGTGAGTGTTCTAACTGTGGGGGGAGGTGACCGATCTGTGTCCCTATGCACAAGGGACACAGCGTCGGTCTCCTCTCCCTGACAGGACATGGATCTCTGTGTTTACACACAGAGATCCACGGTCCTGCTCAGTAACTGGGCAATCGCGGCCGCCCGGAACGCGCACTGTGTTCCCAGTAACGCAGTGGGTGCGTGCGCCCCCTAGCGGCTTTAAAAGACGAGGACGTCATATGATGTCCTGTCAGAACAATTGAGCTACCTTGCCGTCGTCAATTGACGGCGGCTGGTAGCTGAGAGGTTAAGGACCGCCTAACGCCGATATACGTTGGCAGAATGTCACGGCTGGGCACAGGTACGTTGCCCTTTAGATGCCTAGCCGTGGGTCGCGCGTGAACCCGGTCTTCATCTCTCTGACCGCACCCGTGGACCCGATCGTCGCCGGTGTCCCGCGATCGGGTCACAGGAGCTGAAGAACGGAGAGAGGTGAGTGTAAACAAATCTTCGCCGTTCTCTGTGGCAGTGACACGGACCATATTGCTGGTCAAAGACCAGAGCACTTTTTGCGATTCGGCACTGCGTCGCTTTAACTGACAATTGCGCGGTCGTGCGACATGGCTCCCAAGCAAAATTTACGTCCTTTTTTTCCCCACAAATAGAGATTTCTTTTGGTGGTATTTGATCACCTCTGCGGTTTTTCGTTTTTGCGCTATAAACAAAAACTTTTTTTTTTTTTTTTTTAAATGAATATTTTTTACTTTTTGCTATAATAAATATCCCCCCAAAAATATATAAAAAAACTATTTTTTTCCCTCAGTTTAGGCCGATACATATTCTTCTTCATATTTTTGGTAAAAAAAAAATCACGATAAGCGTTTATTGATTGGTTTGCGCAAAAGTTATAACGTCTACAAAATAGGGGGTATTTTTATGTAATTTTTACCAATATTTTTTTTTTTTTACCAGTAATGGTACTGTGACATTATGGCGGACACTTTTGACACATTTTTGGGACCATTGGCATTTTTATAGCGATCATCGCTATAAAAATGCCACTGGCAGGGAAGGGGTTAAGTATGTTCCCTGGGTGTGTTCTAAATGCCTTCTCATCCTCTCGTCCGAGGATGAGAAGGCATCCGTGATAGGCGGAACACTAAACAGAGGCCCCGCTGGGAAAATGAGTGTTCCGCCTATCACGGAACAGTCTGAGGAGGAGGCGCGGCTAAGGTAGGGAGATCGTCTTGGCCGGCACTAATCAAATCAGCCGGGGGGGGTCAAATCAAAAACAGTTTTGCTTATTCCTGATCCATCGCTCACTAGGTGGGGAAGGCAGAGTAAGAATGATGGTCTTAGTAACTGTATTTATAAAAAAAAAAAAAAAAAAAACTTTTTGTATTTTCAGAGTCGGCATCCAAGCAGGATATTAAAAGAATTGCTCGAGAACTCCAGTGTGTAAAGTCGAAGGCTTTGGAACAATTAAGGCAGCAAATCGCTGTGCAGACCGTCCATCCCGAGCGAGACCGACGCTTCAATGTGATGTCATATTTTACAGAAGAGAAAGAGCGCATACTTCAGCTGTACTGGTGCCAGGCTCAGAAGCCAAAAATCTGACTTCTCCTAGATACCTGCTATAGCTTGTATGAATGTATTTATTTTTTAAAGTATATATTTTTTGTTATTTCCCATCAGAAAAAAAAATCTCAACAAAATAGGCTCAGATTGTATAATCTGGAAGGATTACAGGCCTCACCCCCCCCATGCAATAAATAGTGAACCCCTGATCGTGCCTCTTTTTACAGACACAGGGCCAGATTCTCGTAGAATCCGCGGCGGCGTAGCTTAAGCCATTTACACCACGCCGCCGCAATTTACTGGAGCAAGTGCCGTATTCTCAAAGCACTTGCTCCGTAATTTGCAGCGGCGTAATGTAAATGGCCCGGCGTAAGGCCGCGTAATTCAAAGGGGGCGGCTTGTACTTAAATTAAGCGCGCCCCCGCGCCGATCGAACTGCGCATGCGCCGGCCGTAAAAATAGCCCAGTGCGCATGCTCCAGCTCACGACGAAAAATGTCAATGAAGCCGACGCGAGCGTCATTTACGTCAAGCCCTATTCGCGAACAACTTAGTAAAACGACGGAAAAAGACAACGCTGTCCCGACGCCATACGACGGACCTTCGTAAACTTACCCCTCATATAGCAGGGGTAAGTTTACGCTTACGTAAACGACGACGAGGCGGCGCAAAATCGGCGTATCAGGCTCATTTGCATAGACAAATGAGAAATCGTTGTAAACGCCATCTAGTGGCCAGCGTGGAATTACATCTAAGATCCGACGGTGTAAGTGACTTACGCCAGTCGGATGTACGCCGTATCTATGCGTAAATGATTCTAAGAATCACTTGCATAGATACCCGGGCTCAGAAACAGAGATACGACGGTGTATCTGGAGATAACTGTCGTATCGCTTTTGAGAATCTGGCCCTATACTTCTAGAATAAAACACATGCACCTTACATCAGTGCCAGACCATCCCAGTGTAATACCCAATTCCACCAGTAGGAGGACTTTGGGTTCAACTTTTATACCAGAAAATTAAATTAAAAAGGGGTTGTAAAGGTACAATTCTCCCCCCCCCCCAAATAGCTTCCTTTACCTTAGTGCAGTCCTCCTTCACTTACCTCATCCTTCCATTTTGCTTTTAAATGTCCTTATTTCTTCTGAGAAATCTTCACTTCCTGTTCTTCTGTCTGTAACTCCACACAGTAATGCAAGGCTTTCTCCCTGGTGTGGAGTGTCGTGCTCGCCCCCTCCCTTGGACTACAGCAGAGTCAGGACGCCCACTAACACACAGCTCCTTTATCTGTAACGTAGAGAGCGTCCTGACTCTCCTGTAGTCCAAGGGAGGGGGCGAGCACGACACTCCACACCAGGGAGAAAGCCTCGCATTACTGTGTGGAGTTACAGACAGAAGAACAGGAAGTGAGGATTTCTCAGAAGAAATAAGGACATTTAAAAGCAAAATGGAAGGATGAGGTAAGTGAAGGAGGACTGCACTAAGGTAAAGGAAGCTATTTAGGAAAAATAAAAATAAAATTGTACCTTTACAACCCCTTTAAAGCGGAGTTCCACCCAAAAGTGGAACTTCCTCTTTTCGGAACCCTCCCCCCCCTCCCACATTTGACACCTTGGGGGGGGGGGGGTGCAGATACCTGTCTAAAACAGGTATTTGCACCACTTCCGGATAATGTCTCCCGCAGGAGTCATGCCCCTTCGCGTCACGAACCACCCCCCCCCCCCCACGCTGTCTTCTGGAAAACAGTGTTCCCAGGAGAGCGGGGACCAGTGACGGCGCGCCGGGCACTCACGCATGCGCAGTAGGGAACCGGGCAGTGAAGCTGCAAGGCTTCACTTCCCGATTCCCTCACTGAGCATGGCGGCAGCATCCGAGGACCGAGCGATTGCTCGTCTGCCCATTTTGCGGGCGCGCTGGACAGGTAAGTGTTAATTTTTTTTAAAGTCAGCAGCTGCAGTATTTGTAGCTGCTGACTTTTTAAAAAAAAAAATATTCAAGGGGGGGGGGGGTTCCTTCGCTTTAAAGGGGTTTTCCACCCTTTTTTTAAGTTTATTAAAAGTCAGCAGCTACAAAAAGTGTAGCTGCTGGCTTTTAATAAACTGACACTTACCTGCTCCACGGCTCCAGCGACGCGACGGCCGGGGCTCCGCTCCCCGCCCCCCCCTCGCTGGCCGGCGTCTTCATTCCTAGTGTGGGCAGTGACAGCTTTTGGCATCACGGCCGAGCGGCAGTGCGCGAGCGTCGTCGTCCGATTGGACAGGCGCTCGCCTACAGGGAGGGGCTGTGAAAAGGCGATTAAGCTAATCGCCTTTCCAGCCCCTCGGCAGAAGGAGGAAGTGGGACAGGAAGTCTCCTTCTCCTGAAGCCCCCACTCCCCCCCCAAAAAAATTACATGCCAAATGTGGCATGTAAGGGGGCGAGGAGTGGGTTAAGAGGAAGTTCCATTTTTAGGTGGAACTCCTCTTTAAGCTGCAGAAAGAGGGGACCTTCCCGTTATTTTACAGAACAGTTTGGAGCGTTTGTGTGTAGGGCGCTCAGGGGGAGTTTGATATATTAGAAGTAGCATAGAAGGGAGCGGGGTTTATTTTCTTTGTCTCCCTGTGCCTGGGCTCAACGTGTGAAGTTCAGACAAGCCATGGACAAATGTCTCAGTTTTAAGGCTTTGCTGCAGAATTTATAGTTCTAACAGCAATTTCATGACTCCAGAACTGGCTTGCAGCTAAAGGGCCCAGGCAAAGAACAAATTAGATTTTGTTAGTATGCAGGTTGCTACAGTATAGAGTACGGGTGGCTCGGGTATCTATGCCTGGAAGTGGGAGCAAAATACCTGTATTAGACAGTTATCTGGGGAGAGCTTTCCTAAAAGAAGTTCCACTTTTGGGTGGAACTCCACTTTAACTACTTCCCACCTGGCCACTGTATATATAGGGCCGGGTGGGCGCTCTCTCCTGAGTGGACGTCATTCAGAAGGAGGGGGAATCGCGTGTGTTCCCACGCAGCGGCGCAATCCCATTGCACTCGTGTCACCGGACACGTCGCATCTCAGATTGGCAGGAGGGCTCTGTGATTGGCCCTCCTGATCACGGCGGCCGTATCCAATCACAGCCGTGATGTAAACAGAGAGCCGGTTGCTAGGCGATCGGCTCTCCTCACACAGGAGTCGGTGCGGAGAGCGGATCGCTGCAGCCGGCTGGTGATCAGTGAGTATGAGCGTTCTTTTTACTCACTGATCACCAGTCTAGTGTCCCCACAATGTAAAAAAAAAACACACCTGTCCCCCACATATGTAACAGTAAAATCACATGTCCCAATGATAATTTGCACACGTCCGTGATCATCTGCGCACATCTGTCTGATCACACGAACCAATTACTCAAACAGGATTTTTTTTTTTTTTACCAAAAACCATGTAGTAGAATACATTTTGGCTTAAATTTATGACAACATTAAATTTTATTGGATTTCTTTTAAAATAGAATAAAGAAATCGTTTTTCCACTCTTTTTTTTTCTCTTACATCACAAAAAATAAAAAACAAAGCCGTGAATAAATCCCACCAAAAGAAAACTTATTTGTGTGAACAAAATGATAAAAAATTTCATTTGGGTACAGTGTTGCATGACCGCGCAATTGTCATTGAAAGTGCGAGAGCGCTGAAAGCTGAAACTTGGTCTGGGAAGGAAGGGGGCGAAAGTGCCCATTATTGAGGTGGTTGAGCAAAGTAAACATTTTGGCTGGAGAAGCTTTTACTAACCTTTAACCCCCCCCCCCCCACCACCAATTACCGTATGCCGAGTTTTTGAGCACATTTTTTGTGCTGAAAATGCCCCCCTCGGCTTATACTCGAGTCACCTTGTTGAGCCTGATCTCCCGGATTTGGGGACCCGGTACCGGCCGGTGTGCAAAGTTTTTTGACCGGGGAGCCCCCATTTTTCAAAGCCAGGCACCCCTTCCATAGACTCCCATGTTAAACAGTAATTTCTCTGATGAGTTTGGGGACCCGGTACTGGCCGGTCGTAGGTCCCCTGAACCCGAAACTTGGCACGCATGTAGCCCCATTTCTCCTCTATAAGTGTGTTAAGTTTGTTGTCTGCGGGACCCAAGGCTGGGGGGAGCACCGATTTTTCAAAGCCAGGCACCCCTTCCATAGACTCCTATGTTAAATATCAGTCTAGTTATCAGAGCTGCACGATTAATCGCAGAGAAAATCGCGATCTCGATTCTCCCCGTGGGATAACCCGCGGATCTTCTATTTCACAGCCGTTTCCACATAACCAGCGTGTAACGCAAATGGCACCGATATCGGAACCGACGTCAGCAGCCTGCGCCGAAGGATGGATGCCTGGGCTTCTCGTGCAGATCTGTACAACTGTAGTGTGTATCCATGCGCCACCCAGTGGTTGCCGGCGGTACTGCTTCTGTTGTATAAAAAAAAAAGAGACCAGTGATAGGTCTATAATGTTAAAGACCATATAACTCCTATGAAAAAAGCAGAATCAAAGTTTGATTCGCTTTTTTTCATAGGAGTTATATGGTCTTTAACATTATAGACATATCACTGGTCTGTTTTTTATATTTTCAGATAAATCACAGATTTGGG